>NC_048443.1:10154584-10440431 GCF_004353265.1 Vitis riparia
GAATACTGGTATGCTACTTGTCTTTATCTCTCACATCATTATTAAGAGATGCCTTACTTAATCTTAGAACCTTGGTATTTATGATTGGAATGATTCACAATTCAAGCAACATAAGTCTCTGGAATTCTTTCAGATTTCTAAATGTCCTCTCAAGTGTTTTCAAGAGGCCAACTTCCTACAATCCTAATGAAGGTGGAAATCCTGAGTTGCTAAAATTTGGGATGTAAAATAGATGAATGTTGTCGAATGCAAAAGAAGAATACTACTTCTCTTGAATACTGGTATGTTGTTTATCTCTCTCTCACATCATTGTCAAGAGATGCCTTACCTCATGCTTAAACATCTTGGTATTTATGATTGTGGGAAACATGTTTTGTTTTTGAAGTTTATGTGTTGTGTTCCACTTCCAATGCTATCATTTGTTTGTGAACTAGCTATGGTGGTTGCCCACTTGGCCTCCTCAATTCCTTGCATTTTGGAAATATTTCGAAGCTTAATTCTCTTTCCAAATCACATATTAGAATAGAAGTGATAGAATTAGAAATTGTCGGTTGCATATTGGCAATATTCCGAAGCTTAATTCTCTTCCCAAATCACGTAATCTCATTTCCCTTTGTAATTTGCAGATTAATGGTTTTCAAAAGCATTTTACCTAGTATCAGTGGAGGAAGACAATTTATCTCAGAAACGACTAGCATCTTTGATTGAATTGGTGTCTCAAGTCTCCTAAAGAACTCAGAATTGAGTTGGTGCTTAAGACGGTTTACTTCTGCAAGATTGAATTAGGGTTTGTTCCCTAAGACAATTCAAAATTATAGCACTTTGATTCCTTACTGATTGGAATGATTCATGATAGCACAAAACATGTCTATGGAATTCTTGCATTTTTCTAAATGTGTTGTCATTAGCTAAGCTCCATTTGTATTTTTCAAGTGGAACCATATATGAGAGACAGAACTCCTAAATCTAATATTGAGATATGGGTCAAAGACAACCCACATCTCCTATGTGAAAACCGATGGTGAGATTCATTTTTGATCCATAATGGTTCACTGCAATAGCGGAAACGAGTTCACCATATCCTAGTTTCACACCATTGCAATTTTCTACAAGTGGAGCTATTAGGTGAATTTTGCACTTACCTTCATTGTTAAAAAACTTCACTAGGGAGCAGTTTTTGACTGTAGTTACAAGCTTTATGGCTTTACATTTATTATTCAATGTTTGTTCCACTTGTTGGTCCCTTCCACAGTCCTATGAAAGCATCAATATTTCTATCTCTCCCAATTCAATTTTTCAGGCAACTTTACCCTTTAACTGGATGAATTCATTTATGTTAATAAGATTTTCATTTTGGTGTATTCCTACAGGATTCTTTCGATGATGGGTTGTCAACTTCACTTTAGCTCCTAGTTCATTCAAGTGTAGTGATATTGGTAGTTAGATATCTACAATTTATATGGTGCAATATATAAGAAACTACCATGAGGGTGCACAACCATAAGTCTATTAGAGAGATGGTTGCATATGCACAAGACACATCTCTTTCCCAGGGACATATTTGTATATATCTTTTAAAGTTGTTATTAATTTGAATGATTCAAAAGTAGCAATAGGCCTCTGTAATTCTTTCAGATTTCTAGATGCTCTCTTTCCATGTCTTCCTAAAAGCCAACTTCCTGCAATCCTAATGAAGGTGGAGATTCTGAGTTGCCCAAATGTGGAGTTCAGACTAAATGAATGTTGTCAAATGCAAAAGAAGAACATCACGTCTTTTGAATACTGGTATGTTGCTTGTATCTATCTCTTACATCATTGTCAACAAATGTCTTACCTAATGTTTAAAACACCTTGGTCCTTATGATCGTGTAAAATAGATTTTAGGTGGTAGAGGAGGGGATAATGCACCACAACACGTTTCTTGTACATCTTACAATGATGCTCTCTCACAATGATAAAAAGAAACATAGTCAAAACTAAGCAATGATGCGATTTTGCCTCAAGGAGGAAGGAAAGGGAGAGGAGAGGAAGCAACCCAATGCAAAGATGCATCAGATTGCTGTGTCTTGATAAGGGGATGAAGAGAAGGAGAATACAAGATGCTGCTTATTGGTAACACGAAGTCCTTATGAAGACAAATTGTTTGTCTTAACCAAGAGAGGAAGAAACAGAAAAATGAACCTAAGGTTCATAAGAGGACATTGGTGTGACAATTCACCCATATAAATTTAAACAAGTAGCTCTATTGAAAAAGGTTCACATGACATACCCATGAGTGCTACATGCACTTTTGTAATTTCATTAAACTGTCACGCCACAAACTATGTGGATCAATATATTGTGCTATCATAGTATTCCATAATTGCTTCCCAACTTTACATGATCGAAGAGGAAATATTCATAGGCACGACACCATTTTTGTGATTTGCAAACCTAATGAATACAATTAAATCCTAATAATAAAATCATTATAGCTCAATAAAGAAAAACATTTTAGAACTGTTCTTGGCAAAATGCAACAGAGCAAATCAAAGGTCCAAAATTGCAGGATTATTTGGAATTGTTTTTGATTACAATGATTCACAAGTAGCAACAAGTCTCTAGGCTTCTTTCATATTTCTAAATGTACTTCTTTTATGTCTTTCCAAGAGCTCAGATTCTAGCAATTCACCTTCAAGTTTAGACTAAATGAATGTTGTCTAATGCAAATGAAGAAACAACACTTCTCTTGAATACAAGTATGTTTCTTGTTTCTACCTCTCACCTCATTGTCAAGAGATGCCTCACCGGCTGCTTAAACATGTTGATATTTGATTGTGAAAGAACATGTTTTGGTTAGTAGAGAAGGGGATAATTTAGCACAACACATTTATTGTAGACAAAACCATTGAAGATTTCTAATATTTTGTTAGTTTGGATGGAATATGAATTATAAAACTTTTAAAAGTTATAATTAACTTTAATCATGCATTTAAGATTTAAAAAAAAATTATATCTTCTCAATTTTCTTAATTGTAAGAAACAAATCACTTATTAGTAGAAATGAGGATGACAATTTATGTTAGTGGGTTGTGTTTGTGTTATATCAAAGGTTAGATCCTCCACTAAATAAAACCCAAACATGACATGAATAATAATCAAAATTTAAAACATAAACTCAAACACAATATAATTATTATCTAGGTGATACATTATAACTGGTTTAACCGATTTAATAATAAGATGTTATTTCATAATCAAGTCAAGTTAAATGTTGAATGAAATAATATGGTTAATATTCTAATATGACATGTTTATGACCCAATTATGATATACTTATTGAAAAACGAATTTTACATGAGTCAAATATGAGTTCAATAAGTTAAAGTTATTATTAGATTAATCAATACCATTATTGAATAAGTTAATTTGAGTCAAATGTGAGTTATCCAGATTGACCTAAAAATAATCTATTTATTAAACGGGTTATGTAGATTCATATGATTAATTTAATTTAAATATGATTTTACTCGATTCAAATCCCTAAAACATATGTTGGGTTTAAATTATGTTGGCGAATTGCACCAAATTGGACCTACCTTAACTAGAAAGAAAACACTCATCATAGAGTTTTCCTCGACATCTTGCTAGAAAATTCTAAAAATATATCTAGGACATGACTCACATGAAATGCATTCATCCTACTCTAAAAGTTTTATTCACCATTTTATTCACTTAGGGTCATAAACTTTTTGAAAAAACAGGATATATTTATTACTTGTCTTTATGTAAAGCAATTCTTATAGTTACCCAATGAGATTTAATATCAATTTCAATGCAATAACATCTCACATTCTTAGGCAATTTCTTGAAACGATTGTCACATCACCTCAAACCTCAAAATTTGTTTCAAGATTCCACTATAATTTCCACATCTTTCCTTTTTCTTTTGGATTGGTTCCAATTGAAAATTACTATTTATCATATGATCAAATTTTCTCACTTTATAACTTTTCTCATTCCATGCCAATAATGTATATAAATAAGTGGGTTGGATTTGGATTTGAATTTTTGGGCTCAAATAAATGATTTCATTTTAGTGAAATTGAACAAAAATCAAATCAAAAGATTATGCAAGTGGGGCCTTGAATAGGGCTGGTGTCATCACTTTATACTATTGGGCTTTGCTTTTACTATTTGGAAGAAGGCATAAGCTTTGGTCAATTCATCTCATACTTTTTATTTCATTCTTTTTTTAGTTGTGAACCCACCTCAACCTTATCTTCATCTTTACTTTTTATTTCATTTTTGTTTTAGATGTGGACCCACTTCAATCTTATCTCTATCTTTCTCACCTAAAGCAAAGTTAATTAGCCCTCCATAATATAATTATAATTTTATTTCATAAAAATTATTTAAAGCATCTAATGAAAAAAGTGTGTAATGATAAAGTACAAGAAGTTAAAAGTTTTTTTAAAAAATGATTTTTTATCCTTGTATTGTTTTATTTATTTATTTTTATCTTAAATGTAAATCTCTCTCTTCGAAGAAATTAATATCATTACATACTAAAAGTGCATTTTGCAATTGTTTCAATGTATAAATTTTTTTATTTTTCAAGTATTTAAAATATTAGAAATACTTCTTAAAATCATTGTCAAACGCACTCTAAGTACTTATTTTTTGTTTTTAAAAACAAAAATTGATAAAAACTTTCATATAAAGAATAGAAATTCTTAACAAAAAATATAAATTTAGTTCATGCCTTAAAAATTATTTTTAAAAAATTTAAAATTTAAGATAGTAAATCCAATTTGAAATTAGGGTGATTCTATGGTATTGGAAAGTAATTTTTCTATATATATAATAAAAAAAATAAAAATTGGTGGTCCATTAAAAACAACCACATAATAAAAATAGTTTCATTTATAATTAATCTAAATTTTATTTATATGTATCCGATTCTCATTTATTAACACTTAAATATAATTTCTTTATGTCATGATTTTATTTTATTTCTCATAGATATGTTTTAGGACTCATTGGAATTGATTCTCATAGACTTGTTTATAATCTATTACACTTCCATCAATAATCTCATAAAGACAAAATGTCTACTTCATACAATTCATTTTTTTTTTTTGATCAACTTTTGTTTGATTTTAAATTTTCAATAAAGATTGGTCACCCAAATTGGCTGTTTTTTTTTTTTTGGTTTTCTTTTCTTTAATTGTAATTAACTAATGATGATGTTAAGATTAATAAAAATGATTTGGTGAAAGAAGTTCAAGACCAACCTAACCAATAAAAAAATGTGTATATTTCACTTTCTATATTATTAGATTAATCAAAATAAACTAATTATATGGAGGTGTTTGATAAAACTTAATACTAATTACTTAATTATTTAAGTTGACTTTTAGTCAAATTATACTTAAATTGTTGACTTAAAACTATTACTTAATTTTTATTTAAGTATTAAATTGTTTGACAAACCTAACTTATGATTAATTCTAAATGATCAAATTGACATAAATTATAACTAGGGTAAAGGAGGTCATGTAAAAGTAAAGGTCGTGGAATAGTAAAGGAGATTGTGAAGGTAATTATGACAAATTGAGATAAAAAGGTAAAATAAAAATATGAATTTAAAAATAAGTTAATTTTTTTATTTATTATTTAAAGTTTTTTTATTTTAAATCATACTATTATGTTTTTTTTACTAAACACACTTAATTTATTTAATGATTTAAATTAAGTTATTAATTTAATTTAATAAAGTATCCCATAAAAGACCTTTTGTTTTCCTTTCTTAACAAATTCATCAACTTTCAAGAAAAATATTTTCTTTTCTCATTTTCCTTGATTAGTAAAATTTTCATTGTTTGATAACAAATTAAGTATTAAAAAAGGAAGAAAATAAATTGGTATGGCCTTCAATAATTTAAATGCAATACTATTTCATTGAAATAAATTTCAAGTGGATTAAAATCTTCTTAATTTTCATTTCTTTTTATGAATTTTATTGTTAATCATTTTCTTTTTCCATTTTAATCTCTTTCTACTTTAGTATGTTATTGTAAAAGAAATTATATGAACATTCTTGATTATAAGTCAAAAATAGAAAAATATTAGATAATCTTTTATTTTGATAGTGAATTTTATTTTAGCTAGTGAATTTTTATTTAAAATTTTTAATTATTATTATTATTATTATTTAGGATTGTAAAAATTAACCAACTAATTAACATTTTTTTTCTCTTTTCAATTGTGGCAAGATTTTGATTGAACTCAAGATTAATATAAATGATGTAGAAAGTTTTGAGCTTATTTGATAACATTTGTGAAAATAATTCTTCAAAACAATTTTTGAAAATAGCTATTACCCGTTTCGATTTATTCTTCACAAAGGAATTGTACACTTAAATAAGATACAAAATTTTCCAAAATGTATATTATCTATATCTTCAATTTTTATTTAAATTATTGTGAAAAATTTTTAAAAAATTTCAATTTTGTTCTGAAAAATAACTTATTTTAAGAATAAATTCTAAAAATAAATTGTTTTATATCAGAAGTTTGTCAAATGTATATTTCTAAGAGAAGAAACCCCATTTTTCATGTTGTTTTCAATAATAGTTTTTGAACAAGACTTTTATTTTATGTTTTTGTATCTTCAAATAAAAATTAATCGATTATTAAATCTAAAATTATATAAAGTTGATTTCATATAAATCTTCATAGTTGCATTAAATTACTTCATACAAGCAAAACCATCTAAGTACAAATATGATGTGAAAACACATTAATTGTCATATTTATCTTTCTATTCGATGGCTAATATTATCTATATTCTACTTTTTATTAACTAACAAAATTATAGAAAATAATTATTTTCATTTCCCAAATCATTGAACACAAGTTTCTAATGAAATTGGAAACATGCATAATTGATTACATGACAAAATCCATCTTAGGAACAAAAGAAAAATGGAAACCTCAATTTAAAAGATTAAAGGAAGAACACATGAATAAAGCAAACCACATATAAAGGTTAGACAACTACCAAGGCCCAGACATCTCACTTTTCCTGCTCTTTGTATCTCTATCATAAACCATGAATCATTTTGCTCCACTAAGTGTTTTCATTCTTCTTCACATCTACACCCTTCCTAGTGAACCCTCTTGTTCTACCAATGTCTCTCGCTCTTGATCACATCCTTTTTCATCTCTTCCATAACTTGTTCTCTTCATGTCCTAAAATATTTATAAATATATTTGTACTAGCTTGAATTTAATTACAATCACATATAAACTTTGGAAATATTCTATGTAATATTCTTTTCACAAATAAAAATGGTATATTCTAATTTGGAATTTAAGACATCTCCTAACAATTTTTTATATCTTATAGTTAATAAAATTAACTAATGAAATATCAAATCGACTTTTGTTTTGGCTCTTCTTATGATTATGGTTTGTATGATTCTTACTGATCTCAAGATTAAATTAAAAAGGATAGGTAAGATATCAACCTACTTTTAATTTATTAAACCTAAGTTAACAAAATTAGCCAATTAAATTAGTTTGTCGTCTTTCTCTTTTTATAATTACTATTGCAAAGTTATCAAGATTAATCTAAAGGTTAGGTAAGAGAAATTGTGATTCATTAAATTTTAGTTAATAAAAGTAATCATAGCTTGTCGTCTTCTTGTTTTTATAATTATGGCGGATTTGGTTCTTATCAATATGAAGATTAAATTAAAAGATTAGGTAAAGGGCACCCACTTGCAATTTATTAATCTCAATTTAGTAAAATCAACTTGACTTATCTGTCTTTTTATAATTATGATTGGCAAAGTGCTTGTGAACATCAAGATTAATTTAAAAGAATAGGTAAGGGCACCCACTTGCAATCTAGTAAATCAACTTGACTTATTTGTCTTTTTATAATTATGGTTGGCAAAGTGCTTGTCAACATCAAGATTAATTTAAAAGATTAGGTGGGGGAACTATTTGCAACTTGTTAAATTCTACTAATTTATAAGGTTATTCAAGCAAATCTACTTGTAAAATTTAAAATCAAAATCCACTTCAAAATAATAACGATAAGCTTTTTTTTTCTTGTTGCATTGAACTTATTGTTAATTAGATTTAAACATAAATAAATCTAATTATTTAACTATTAATTAAATTATTAAAAACTAATTAAAATTTAAATATCACTAATTAAATAATATAATATAAATGTAATTAATTATTTTATGTGTAAAATGTAAAATAAAATGTAATTATCTAATTAAAATTATTAAATACTTAAGCATCACCATACCTAAGATTTAAAATAATTTTTATTTTTTATAGGTACAAACAAATACCAAAGGACATTTCAATTTAAATAAATAAATAATTTCATGGAAAATATAGAAGTGAAAATAATATTTATACATTGTAATTTATATTGTAACCTTTATAATTTATCAATCCAATTTAAATTGATTTTTGAGAAGTCAAAAACTTAAAAGTTGAAGAAAAAGTTCTATGCTTATTTGAGTAGATGTGGAAGCCAAATTTTTTTGCATCTTATAGAATTCTATTTTTACTTGAACAAGTTCTTTCATTATTAAACAAAGTTGTGATTAAGGTTTGCTAGTGGTAAAAATGGGATGCATATAACTTGAGATAGATATGAGATTCCTTCTCCGTGAAATTTGAATATTTGAAGTTCATAAAATAACAAGTTCATCGTCCAACCAAATATATATTATCTATATCTTCAATTTTTATTTAAATTGTTGTGAAAAAATAAAAACATTTCAATTTTGTTCTAAAAAATAACTTGTTTTAAGAATAAATTCTAAAAATAAATTGTTTTATATTAGAAGTTTGTCAAATGTATATTTCTAAGTGAAAAACCCCATTTTTCATGTTGTTTTCAATAATAGTTTTCGAACAAGACTTTTATTTTATGTTTTTATATCTTCAAATAAAAATTAATCGATTATTAAATCTAAAATTATATAAAGTTTACTGCATATAAATCTTCATAGTTGCATTAAATTACTTCATATAAGCAAAACCATCTAAGTACAAATTTGATGTGAAAACACATTAATTGTCATATTTGTCTTTCTATTTGATGGTTAATATTATCTATATTCTACTTTTTATTAACTAACAAAATTTTAAAAAAAAAATTATAGAAAAATAATTATTTTCATTTGCCAAATCGTAGAACACAAGTTTCTAATGAAATTGGAAACAGGCATAATTGATTACATGACAAAATCCATCTTATGACCAAAAGGAAAACCGAAACCTCAATTTAAACATATTAAAGGAAGAATACTAATATTAATAAAGCAAACCACATACAAAGGTTAGACAACTACCAAGACCCAAACATCCCACTTTTCCTGTTCTTTGAATCTCTATCATAAACCATGAATCATTTTGCTTCACTAAATGTTTCTCATTCTTCTTCACATCTACACCCTTCCCTAGTGAACTCTCTTGTTCTATCAGCGTCTCTTGCTCTTGATCACATCTCTTTTTCATATCTTCCATAACTTTTTCTCTTCATATCTAAAAATATTTATAAATATATTTGTACTAACTTCAATTTAATTACAATCACATATAAACTTTGGAAATATTCTATGTAATATTCTTTTCACAAAAGAAAAAAATATATTCTACTTTGGAATTTAAGACACCTCTAACAAATTTTATATCTTATAGTTAATAAAATTAACTAATTAAATATCAAATCGACTTTTGTTTTGGCACTTCTTATGATTATGGTCTGTATGATTCTTATTGATCTCAAGATTAATTTAAAAAGGATAGGTAAGAGATCAACCTACTTTTAATTTATTAAACCTAAGTTAATAAATGTACGTCCCCGTTTTTTTTTCAAACATAACAATTGATACTCAATCACAGCATAAGTGCTCTCAAACAAAATATGAGTATAGAAAAATTTAAATGCTGAGTTCCTGCTTGATTTTGCACAGAAAGAGAATATGCAAAACCTGTTATAAAGAGTACATCCTGTATTAAACTTTGTAACTAGTAGTTAACAAAATGTGATTCGTTTCACAAAATAAACTTATACTACATTAATTTACATATACCAAAACCCCATGGTTCACTACAGGTAGCCCATACTACAAGTGTACATAACAAATATACATTACATCATTACTTCAAAAGGATTTAGTCTTTAATACAAAAGCAAAGCCTCAAAACACTTTCAATGCGAGCTAACAACATCCAATCAATAGAAAAGCAATGCTCAAGCATTATTTCCAGCATAGTTCTTCTGACTTGCATCTAAAGGTGGAAGGGATAAGGCGAGTTCACAACTCAATAGGGAAGTTTATAACCATCCTAAGCATACCCTTAAAAACCTTGAATGAAACGTATAATAGCATGCATGATAAACATTTTATAACCATTAACAAATATGTAATCATGTCAAACATGTATGCATGTGTTTGCTGGTTTCATCTTTGCTTTTCCTAATCCATCATTTCACAACTAATAAACTACTAACCCCCACCAATCTACACATCATATATCAATGCTCCATAAGATACTCAGTCAATATAATAATGACTATTTGGGACATCACTCAAGGGTAAGTCATATCCCGTGTTTTCTGGGACTCATACCCAAGGACAGGACCAACCTCGTGTCTTTAAGGACTAAAACTTAGGGGCGGGACCAACCCCATGTCTTTAGGGACTAAAACCTAGTGGCAAGACCAACCTCATACACCCACATTGGAGTCTCTTCCTCGAGGGCTTTAGGGATTTTCACCCAAGGACCCACGATCCCACATAAACAATATATCAAAGGATAATGCCTGTAGCATCACATAAACACTTCCCACCAATCAATTCTCTAAATATCATCTATGATTATTCCATATCCTTCTTGCAATGCAACCACATTATGAACCATTTCCACAACATAGAACCATGAATCTTCATACCAATATACATTCCAATATCGTTGTAACATTTCAATACAATAAACCAAGATGCAATGACACATTAAAACATTTTATGAAATCATAGAAATGACATGAAATTCCAATAAATGTTTCCAGGAAAGAAATCAGATACACCATGGAACAACATAAAATTCTCTACCTTACACTGACTTTCCCTTTGTGATTCTTCTATGGAGGCAATCTTTACATATTACAAGGAACTGAAATAAAACAACATAATTTAGTTTCTTAACCATAAAAATTTATTCAATTAAAACTTATGAAATTTTCCTTTCTTACTAATTTTTAACAACTTACTATTATTAATTTTTAATTCTCATATTCTCCAATTAATTACCAAAGACTAATTGTTTTGATTTTTTTCCTAAAGCCTAACCCATTAACAAATCCCAGGCGTCTAAATAACCTAATTAATCACGTGTTTACTAATCTATTTTTCAATCAAACCAAACTAAACAAAGATTTATGCTGATCTCACCATTAATAAAATACTTAAGCTAAAACACTTTAATCCTTAATTAATTGTGATTTTTAACTAAAACATGTTTATAGCTAATTACACTCATCTTTTACACAAATTTTACCGTTAATTTGTTTCAACATACTATTAGGAACCAAAATAAACCAAATTACTAAATTAAACAACTTGCTTACCTCAAATCTTCATTTTCTTTCTCTAGATCCTCTCTCTAACCCAAGTTGTTACAGGTGAAATGCTGCAAAACGAGCTACAGACCCTTATAAAGGGGTCTCCATGCAGCCAAGTAGGAGGTGGCAGGCCACATGGCTGCCACCAACCCCAACTTTCCAATTTTGCACTTTAGTCATCCAAATTAACCAATATTAAACCTACAATTGCTCATTAGTCCTTTAGGTTTTCATAACTCTAATCAGCCCCTAAGAACCTAATAAGCATGCTTAAGTCATTAACTAATCCCACTTAACCTTAATCAAAGTTTAATTCATAATTAAACAAGATTAGCACTAAACTAGTTTTAAAATCTAATTAAGAACGTTTAAAGTAAGTACTAAGAGAATCATTATTGCCTATTTAATTCATTAGTACTAGGTATTACATCCTCTCCCCCTAACAAAAATTTGGTCCTCAAAATTTAAAGAAGTGAACCTGTAAAGAGTTCCAGTACTTGTTTCTCATATCTGATTCCAAATCCCATGTATCTTCTTCCACTCCATGATGATTCCATAACACTTTCATTAGAGGTATGGTTTTGGTTCGTAGTACTTGCTCTTTCTTATCTAAAATCTCTCTCGGCCTTCCTCATACATTACATCTTCTTGCAAATTCAAATCATGTCAATCTAGTACATGTGTGGTATCGGGCTCATACTTCCGCAACATGGAGACATGAAATGTATCATGTTGGTAAGGCTAATTTGTATCCTACCTCTCCGACCTTTTGAAGGATTTCAAAGGGCCCAATATATCTTGGAGCAAGCTTTCCCCTTTTACCAAATCGAAATACGCCTCTCTGAGGTGTTACACGTAAAAACACGTGATCTCCTATAGAACTCTAGGGGTCTCCTTCTATGATCAGCATAACATTTTTTACTAAAAAAAAAAAAAAACCTTTATTAATTAGGAATTTGGTATACATTTCAACATTATATATATATATATATATATATATATATATTGAAACTAAGTTGTAGAGGTGAATATAATTGAGTATCATAAGCTAGGATGCTTTTAAGTTCAAGCTATTATAAATAGGGAGAATTGTGTTTTGGGCCCAGCTGGGCCCAAAAATTAACAAATGGTCCATATATGTTACATAATTAATAGAAAGGCTATGAGATATTGAATGACCTATATACCCTTCAAATTTCCAAGTCAGATTGCTGTAAATTAAAAGGGAGAATTGTGTTAAATGTGAAATGCCATGTCACCTTCTCTTCTATCAGTACTCTTGATGAAACCTCTGAACTGAGCGGAGCTTATCAATGGCGTCCCAAATGGCGATCCTCTCCAGAGCCCGTAAAACCCTCCTCAAAACCCTAAACCACCACAACAATCCCTTTAAAGCTTCCATTTCCACCTTCACATTCCTCTCCCAGGAACCCCAACTCGCCGAGCCCAGCCTTCCCCCGCCATCTCCCACTCCACTTCCTCCCAACCCCGCCTCAGGGAGCCCGCTCTACAACGAGAACTGGCAAAGCCCCATCCCCCAGGCTCAGTCCATCATTCCTCTAGGATTTCTGCACCAGTCCTCTTCGTCGCGGCTGCAGGTGCTGTCACAGACGCTGGATGTGCCGAGCCTGATGAACGTGTTCGCCGACTGGATGATGTCGCAGCGGTGGGCAGATATGAATCAATTGTTCAAGTTTTGGATTAGGTCGCTTGATAAGAATGGGAAGCCGAATAAGCCGGATGTGAACTTGTATAACCATTACTTGAGGGCAAAGTTGATGATCGGCGCCTCAGTTGGGAAGCTGCTGGATCTGGTGGCGCAGATGGAGGATTACGCCATCATTCCTAATACGACGTCATTTAATTTAGTGTTGAAGGCAATGTATCAAGCCAGAGAGACCGAGGCCGCCGAGAAGTTGTTTCAACGGTTAGGATTCTTTTCTTCCGTTTATATTCGCAGTGTTGTTTTTATTGTTTTTCAAGAAATGTTTTAGTATTAATGTTGATTTTTGTCTATTTCTGAAAATGGAACGTCAAAATTCTCTTTCACTTACCCCCATTTCCAGAAAATTAAGGTTGTTCCTTCTGGAAAACAAATTATCATTGAACTTTTTTTTCCTGGGAAATTGCATACACAAAATTTGAATATGATATGCTTGATTAATGGAGAATGAAAATGAACTTGGTACCTAAGACATTTGCATGGATTTTTCCATTTTAATTTTCATGTAAAATTGTTATTAGATGCTATGGATTTGTTAAAGCTCCGTAGGTTAAAATATGGGTCAAGAATTTACAAAACCAGATAAGATTCATGCTTGGGGAGATTGGCCATAAAGAAAATTTATGAAGTGACCGATAAAATAGTTTATTTATTAAGGCTTCATTAATGGCAAGATTTAATTACTGTTTGAGTTGAGGCTAAGATATGGGACAAGAATTTACAAAACAAGATTAGCTTCATGCTTGGGAGATTGGCCATAAAGAAATATTTATGAAGGTGGCTGATAAAATGGTTTAGAGAAACTCTCATTGGTGATAAGAAATAGGATAAGATAAGTAAACCTCACGATTATTCCTTATAATAATCAAAGATCTCGTCATTTCTCATATCTTATGTTCAACTAATAGGATATGATAAGTGATGAGATAATTTATCCAACTTTTTTTTTTAAATCTCATGAGATATATACATCCCATGGATCTGCCTATCAAAAAAAAAAAAAAAAAAGATACATCCCATGGATCCTAAATTCGTTCCTCTCATCCATTTTCTTCATTTTTTTAATGGCACTTGGTATATTTTTTATTTTAAAAAATATCGAATACGAATATGCAATATATTTTCCTTTTTATTTTTCATTTCTTCTACAAATCAAACATGAGCATATTATAACATCTCTGATTGGAAATAATGAACTAGAATATCGTTTCTATCCGATATAATATCCAAGAACATCATATTCTACATTGACAATGATCTTTAGGATATGTATATATTATCCTATCATGTTAGCCAAATGTAGTCAAAGTGTCTTGCAAAAGATGGTGAAACCTGTTTACGTTAGATGTTGGCTGTAATGGTTGGATATTATCAATGAAGTACATATTATTGACTTAGTAAGGAGCTCTCAATGGTAAAGATTCATGGAAGAGCATCAATCAGGGGTGGAATGAGTTCATGAGGTTCATTTCCTTCTCTTTGGGTGATTGGCGAAGAGTTAGGTTTTGTCATGATATATGGTGTGGGGAGTTCCTGCTGCATGTCCCCCAACCGATTTCTTCGGCGGGCGAGGGTTGTGAGCAAGTCAGAAATCAGAAAAGCCTTGCATCTATTTTATCATCATCATCATTTCAAAATCCAAATGACGGTGGGTGTAAATTATTTTCTCTCACATTTTGATTTGATCATATCCATCTTGGGTCATAGAAATGAAGCATGAGGTAAGTAAATTGAAGAAACTTATAGTGAATATTTTCGAAAAGATCTCCTATTAAATGGCATTTCACCTGTTTGAAAATTCTTCACTTTATAATCTGGTTGTTGGCTGTATAGTGTAGGCAATAAATGGGTATGGTGGAGACGGTGAGCTGCGGGGATTAGTTAGCGCACTTATGATGAATAGGAAAGTAAATTGGGTTTCATTTTCCCCCTTTTTAGTCAGCCATGACATTGGGATGTGGTTAACCTGGCCATATGCACTCTTTAAGTTGTAGGTAAGTCGAATTCCTGCAACTGTACAAGGCATTTACACCAACTGTACAAGGCATGTACACCAACTGTACAAGGGTGTACAAGGGTGTGTATCTTAAGGGATTTCGAGTGATTTTTAAGAATTTGCTCATTTACTTTTTCCAATCGTGGGGGACATTCCTCACACTTATTGGTTGACAACATACTCATTGCATGCATTTTATTTGATATCTACCATGTTAATTCATTGTTTTATCTCCCCTACATTACTTATGCGTATGAACGGAAATGAGGGTTCATTTTTTCCTCATTTTCCCTCATCCACGAGAATGGAAACATTGTTGCCCCACCCATATGCACTTGTTCGATCGTCCCTTCGGTGGATTGCATAACTGTACAAGTCATTTACACTAACTGTACAATCCAAATGTGCTAACTGTACAAGTGTGTACAACCCTACCTATATTGAAGGATTTCAACTTTTTTTTGAAACAATCGTTGCTCATTTCCTTTTTTTTTTTACTAGGGGGACATCCCTCACAATCATTCCTCATTTCCCTTCGTACACATTCAAATGCCTTGTGGTAGTACACTTATGTTGCATAGGAACCTAAATTGGGTTTCATTTTCCCATTTTTCACTCAACCATTTCTTTGGAATGTGGTTAACCCGGCCATATGCACTCCTTCAGTTGTATTTAAGTGGAATTGCTCCAACTGTACAAGGCCTTTACACCAAGTGTACAATGGCAATGTACTAAATGTACAAGGGTGTACAAGGGTGTGTATCTTAAGGGATTTCGAGTGATTTTTAAGAACTTGCTCATTTACTTTTTCCAATCATGGGGGACATTCCTCACACTTATTGGTTGACAACATACTCATTGCATGCATTTTATTTGATATCTACCATGTTAATTCATTGTTTTATCTCCCCTACATTACTTATGCGTATGAACGGAAATGAGGGTTCATTTTTCCTCATTTTCCCTCATCCACGAGAATGGAAACATTGTTGCCCCACCCATATGCACTTGTTCGGTCGTCTCTTCGGTGGATTGCATAACTGTACAAGCCATTTACACTAACTGTACAATCCAAATGTGCTAACTGTACAAGTGTGTACAACCCTACCTATATTGAAGGATTTCAACTTTTTTTTTAAAACAATCTTTGCTCATTTCCTTCTTTTTTTTACTAGGGGGACATCCCTCACAATCATTCCTCATTTCCCTTCGTACACATTCAAATGCCTTGTGGTAGCACACTTATGTTGCATAGGAACCTAAATTGGGTTTCATTTTCCCATTTTTCACTCAGCCATTTCTTTGGAATGTGGTTAACCCGACCATATGCACTCCTTCAGTTGTATTTAAGTGGAATTGCTCCAACTGTACAAGGCATTTACACCAAGTGTACAATGGCAATGTACTAAATGTACAAGGGTGTACAAGGGTGTGTATCTTAAGGTATTTCAAGTGATTTTGAAGAACTTAGTCATCAACATTTTCCACTCGTCATGAACATTCCTCACACATATCGGTTGACAACACACTCCTTCCACGTATATTATTTTATTTGTACAATGTTAGTTCATTGTTTTAGCTCCCCCACATTACTTAGGCGTAGGAACCAAAATGAGGGTTAAGTTTTTCCTCCTTTTCCCTTATCCACGATAATGGAAACATTGTTGCCCCACCCATATGCACTTGTTCGGTCGTCCCTTTGGTGGATTGCATAACTGTACAAGCCATTTACACTAACTGTACAATCCAAAAGTACTAACTGTACAAGTGTGTACAACCCTACCTACATTGAAGGATTTCAACTTTTTTTGAAAAAAATTCGTTGATGGTGGTGTTTACTTATTGTTGGTAAGTGTTATGACAAACAATTTCTGTCTCCCTCTTTTCGCCTTGTTATCTTGGGTAACAACACATAATTTCAATAGTCCAGTTTGTTGCCTTTATGAAAAACTCTCATTTGATGTTGATGTGAGGACAAATATCTTTGAGGTATCTAATTCAACAGCTTCATGCAAAATCAGATAGTTAATTCACATTTGATGGCTTTAGAGGTTTATTTTCTCTTAATTTTCATCCTTCCAATATTCTTAAATTATGAGTATGTTCACTTCTTTTGTTTGTAAGACGGATTTATGACTCTGCATCAATGGAAAATTATGTGCACAGTATGGAGTGACGGATAATAGGAGAACTCAAACGAGTACATGAGGGTGTCGAATTGCACCTTTTCCTTTTCGTTTTTAGATGAAGCAAATAAATGATCTTTTATCCTTGAACTAATTGTTTTTCCCTTTATGTGTGTAGGTGGGTTGATTCTTGAAGTGGGAACTTTGTCACGATTAATACAAATACTTCAAAATAAGAGGCTTAACATCAAATGAAAGATGAGAAGAGAAAAACAGAGAAGTCTAGATGATCAAGATAGTTTATTTTATAGGAAGCCAATCTATGTTAAGAGTTGGATAATAAGATACCAACCTTCTTTTAAGTTTTTACATTATAACTATTTTCATCAAATAGTATCATATACGTTTTGGGACATGTAATTATGCATTTCATTCCAATTAAAATTCCAATGTATTGAACTTAAATTTTGGTTATTTCGCAGTTTATCAGCACATGTTTCTTGTTTTTAAATTTTGTTTTTCCTCCGTTTATATTGGTTGTTGGACAAATAATTCCCTTGTCAATTTAATTAATTTGATTATATTTTTCCTCTTTAAGCCTTCATTTGATTTTTCCTCTTATTAGGAAATATATCAAAACTTGTTTTTAGGAAGTCAGCAACTACTTCAACCAATGGTACACATTTATGAATTTAATCCAAGTATGCCAACTCACTAATAAAAGAGTTCCAAAATATGCAAATTTGTTAATTTTTTTAATAGTTATTAATTCAAAAATTTTATCAGTTCTAAAACTATTTTGAGAACTCACATTTCATGAGAGAATGAAATATTTTTTCTTATATTGGGTGTTCTAAAAAATCAACTTGTTAAACAATGCAATGAAATGACTAATATTGGTAATGTGGGATTAGAATTTTTGGTTATGAGTCATCATCCTAGTCTAACCAAGTGATCAATTCATTCCATTTTCTTAGGCTATGTTTTGTTCTAAAAAATATGAGTAAAAAAGTTGAGGAAAGAAAATAAAAAGAGAGGAAAAGTAGAAGATAATAAAAAAGTGAAGAAAAATAAAAAATGGATTTAAAGTCACTAAATTATTTTTATATATTACTTCAAACTTATTTAACTTATTTTAACTTTTCTACATTAAGATTAAATAAATTGAAATGCATAAATTTTTTACTAGTGAGAAATATAATTTTTTTTTCTATTTTCTATCATATAATTAAACATGGGAAAATCATTTTTCTTACCATTTTTCTTTCATTATTGTACTATTGATATCTAAAGGGCTCTAGTAACTATACCAACATTTAACATCCTTGCCTATCCTTCAATCTCAAGATGAATGCATGATAGTAAACAAGAGTCCTTGCTTATTATAGTTTGATAAAAATCGTGAACCAATCTTGTATAGAAGAATGAGGGTGGCATTGTAAATGACCAAAAAAACATTTTCTGTCATAATCTAATACATCATTACAATGGAGCCTTGAAAAACATGACATTATGAAACAATATATTATTTCATTTATATTTATGATTTTGGTAACCCTTTACTATTATATTTATGTGTCTTAATTATTTTGAACATTCAAGTCTACTTCACTTACATTGCACATTTGGGTGCATGATAAATTGCATAAAAGGTCTAAGTCCTTCCAAGTTGATGAGTTGTTCATTGCTCATGTCTCACACATGTCTTTTTCCGAAAAGAAGGTTCAAAACAGAATTTCTAAAACCACAAACCATATGTTCATTTTAGTTGTTAAAAGTTTGCAGAAACATGAGCTCTTTCCATATATGTATGTGCACAACATGCTTAGGTAGAATATATGTGTTTATGCATATAACACCATAAACAAGGAAAGAAGCCATCAACTAGCTTACTTCTTTAACCCAAAGAGTCAATCATCAATCCTCACTGGAAAAGAAAATGAAAACAGAGAAGAATGACAACAAAAAAATCAACTAAGAAGAAAATTGTTCCTATTTACAACATTGTAATAGTCCAAAGTTCCATTGTACATGAGCTAGGAAATTACACCACTCACAGATGTTTCAAACACCCAGATAGTTACCTAACCCAAATTCAATTCAAATGAGAGTTCTCTTGATTTTCTGAAAATTGAAAAGCAAACAAAAATACAATCAACCACCAAGCAGTTGGGATGTGTGGATCTTGGTGGGCTGTTGGGGGTAAAATTACAGATTTACAAATCTCAACGTTAAACAAAAATCGGATATCTAATATCTATATCTATCATTATAATTTTTTTATGAAATGAAATGAAATGAAATGAAATGAAAAGAAAAGAAAAGAAAAACCCCAATCCAACCATAATGGAAATGGATGATGAACTTGAATAATCATGCTGGAATACAGAAAGAAGAGCTGAAAACAGGAGGCAAAACACAGACCAGGTGGGGACCAGCAGGGTTACAACTTATATTTGCCTCATCAACGTTTGGAAGCCCAAGCTTTGGGGGATGTACGTATCCGGCCATCAGTGGCATGCACAAAATAGAAATAACTATCCTCGAACCTGTAACAGTAAAAGAGATATTTAACATGTCATAAAAAATGCTAAGTACAAATAAGATCCTATGATGATTTCGTTTAATAAAAACCCACAAGTCAATAAAAAGTAATTCAATAACCTTGCTTTGTTGAGAGTGATACATGGCCTCTCTTCCTCTCGACAATCATCCAATTCTCAGAATTTGCATTGACTTCGTATAATACCTCATCCTGTTGCACAAGGAAAGGGTTATGTCATCCGTCCGAAAAATGTGCACAAGAGTTCCTCTTAAAGTCACATATCCCTTACAGTAAGTAATAGGATAATACCCAAACACAATTTTAGATTTTAACAGCAAACACAAAATACCCCAACTTGAGTTACTATCTAATTTTTCTTAACATTGAACCCAAGTAAAAGAACTTCGGATATTGTGATCGGAGCATTATGACTTTCATAGATCAAGTGCTGGAGCTAGTGTTACCCTGGGAAAAAAATTTCATATTGTGAATAGAGCATTAAGACTTTCATGGATCGAGTGCTGGAGCTAGTGTTAACCAATTGAAAAATAGTGCTAAAGCTAGTTTTTAACTAAAAATATAATTATCTTGATGAAAAAAATTAAATTAGGATGCCACAGACAACTTAGTTTACTTTAGCAAAGTCGGAAAAAATGTGAAACATCAGGGTATTTAAGGATACTTCACTTGAAAAGAGAATAGGAGGAGATTAATAGATAAGCCCTTTTTTTCACAAATGAAATGACTAAGGCAATGATTTACCACAGCATGGCACAGACTTAGCTTGAGAGTGATCATGCTCTCAAAGTTAAACCCCAAGTACCAAAGGAACACCTGGTGTCCTAAATTAATCAATCATTTTGAGCAGTAATCTAGAATGAAAAGTTCTCTCACTTACATTGTTTTGAGAAACTGCATTCTCATCAAAATCCTTCAACCTTTCAACTCTTCATTTCATGGTTACTAGCTACCCAACTCTAAAGTCTTCTGAAGAAAGAGGAAGAAAACCAACTGCAAGGCACGGATCCATCACAGGTCTCTGTAAAACAAGAGCACTCCTGAAGATTAAATCCTGTGTAGAACCCTCAGATCCAGCAGGTTCCACAGTGACAGGCGTATGAGCTCCGATTGTTCTATTACCAGCAATTCCATATCTGATGTTCAACACATTCTCTGGTTGTGGTGCCTTGGCTTCATCCTGTGTAGAACCCAAATCCGGTGGTGATCGTCGACACCAATGGATTGACAGAGATGAAAAACTCCACCGTTTACACCTAAAATCGGATGGCCGGGAAACTCCAGATGAAGATAGGATTAGGGCATTCTTTGGGCGGAAACGAGGGAACACTCAGGAATGTGAAAACGCCTCTCAATTTTGGGGAAAACGAAATGGAAATCCAACGTCGATTTTGTTTTTAATCGGATGGTCGGCAAACTCCAAATGAAGAGAGGATTAGGGCATTCTTTGGGCGGAAACGAGGGAAACACTTAGGAATGTGAAAACGCCTCTCAATTTTGGGGAAAACGAATTGCAAATCCAACATGGATTTTTTTTTTTTTTTTTTTACATTAGCCAGCAAAGGGCATTTTCGGCATATTATAAATTGTATAGCCTTCTTATCAATTTTGAGACTTTGTCTGGGTGTTGGGCTTAATTCTGTAACATATATGGACCATTTGTTAATTTTTGGGCCCAGCTGGGCCCAAAACACAATTCTCCATTATAAATAACAATCATTGTCATTGACAACTTTGCCTAATAGTGTAATATGCATATAAGATTAGAATAAATAAGAAAAAAAAAATGTTACAAATCAGAAATCAGAAAATATCACATTTTATTTAGCTTTCTTACAATGAAATGAAACATATTGATGCAACAAAAACAATATATTTTATGAATTTTAATAAACATTTCTTCATAGTTTTGATTGGTATGAAAGAAATATCGTGCAAATAAAAAAATAATAAAAGAGGGCTATATATATATAGTTACATTAAAAGAAAAAGAAAAATTTATAATAAAATTGAGACATATTTAAAGTACACAAATAATATATATATATACACAAATCAACAGTGGCATTAAAAATGGGTGCATATAATAAATTCATAAAACAAATGTTTTATGAGTTTCTAATATTTAAAGCCTTCACAGAGCAGACGGCCTTCTTTTCGCTTCACTTTTTTACCCACTGCTTGATTTGCTCTCTCTCTCTGTGCAAACAAAGTACAAACCAACCATGGAAGCTGTGGGAGAGGCTCTTCTTTCTGCTGCCATCGGCCTGTTGTTTGACCAGTTGGCCTCCACTGATTTGCTCGACTTTGCACGCCAACAATGGGTGTACTCTGATCTCAAGAAATATGAGATAGAATTGTCGGATATTCGTGAAGAGCTTAATGACGCGGAGGACAAGCAGATCACGGATCACTCTGTGAAAGAGTGGCTGGGCAATCTGAAAGATTTGGCTTATGATGTGGAGGACATCTTGGACGAGTTCGCTTATGAAGCTTTGCAACGGGAGCTCACGGCCAAAGAAGCTGATCATCAAGGCAGGCCGAGCAAGGTACACAAGCTCATCTCCACTTGTCTTGACATTTTCAATCCTACTGAGGTTATGCGTTATATTAAAATGAGGTCCAAGGTGTGGGAAATCACTCGCCGCTTACGAGATATTTCGGCTCAAAAATCTGAGCTTCGTCTAGAAAAGGTGGCTGCGATAACCAACTTTGCTTGGGGAAGGCCAGTCACTGCATCTCTAGTCTATGAACCCACTAAAACCAATTTTTATGTGGTTTCCATTGTGGCCATGGGTGGGATGGGCAAGACCACACTGGCAAGACTGGCGTACAATGACGATGAGACCATAACCAAGCATTTTGATAAAAAAGCCTGGGTTTGTGTCTCAGATCAGTTCGATGCAGTGAGAATAACAAAGACGATTCTCAACTCGGTGACTAATTCGCAAAGCAGTGATTCACAAGACTTGCATCAAATTCAAGAAAATTTGAGGAAGGAATTGAAGGGAAAAAAATTTCTGATAGTTTTGGATGATTTGTGGAATGATGATTACTTTGAGTTGGACAGGCTATGCTCCCTTTCTGGGTGGGAGCACAGGGAAGCAAAATTCTAGTCACAACTCGCAATAATGATGTTGCAAACAAGATGAGAGGACACAAGAACTTACATGAGCTCAAACAGTTACCTTATGATGATTGTTTGAAGATATTTCAAACACAAGCTTTTGAACATATGAATATCGATGAGCACCCAAATTTGGAATCAATTGGCAGGAGAATTGTAGACAAGTGTGGAGGTTCGCCCTTAGCAGCAAGAGCCCTTGGTGGCCTTTTGCACTCTGAACTACGTGGATGTGAATGGGAAAGAGTATTGTATAGCAAAGTATGGGATTTCACAGACAAGGAATGTGACATCATCCCTGCCTTGAGATTGAGCTACAATCATCTGTCGTCACATTTAAAGAGGTGTTTTACTTATTGCGCAATTTTTCCCCAGGATTATGAGTTTACAAAGCAAGGGTTAATCTTCATGTGGATGGCGGAGGGGTTAATTCAACAATCAAAAGATAATAGGAAAATTGAAGATCTTGGTGATAAGTATTTTGATGAGCTACTGTCAAGGTCATTTTTTTGATCGTCGAGTAGCAATAGATCACGATTCGTGATGCTTGACTTTGTCCATGCTCTAGCTAAATATGTTGCTGGAGATACATGCTTGCATTTGGATGATGAGTTCAAAAATAATTTGCAACATCTCATTCCTAAAAGTACTCGCCATTCATCATTTATTCGTGATGATTATGACACATTTAAAAGTTTGAAAGGTTTCATAAGAAGGAGCATTTGCGCACATTCATAGTTATATCAAGACCAAGATTTATCGATACTCAATTCATCAGTAATAAGGTGCTTCGACAATTGATACCAAGATTAGGACACCTAAGGGTGCTCTCCTTGAGTAGTTACCGGATAAATGAGATACCAAATGAATTTGGTAATTTGAAACTTCTAAGGTATCTTAATTTGTCTAAAAGCAACATTAAATGTTTACCTGATTCAATAGGCGGTCTTTGAAATTTACAAACATTGATATTGTCATGGTGTAATCAGCTTACCAGGTTGCCTATTAGCATTGGGAATCTAATTAACCTTCGACATCTTGATGTTGAAGGTAGCAATCGATTAAAAGAAATGCCTTCACAAATTGTCAAATTAAAAAATTTGCAAATATTGTCTAATTTCATGGTGGACAAAAACAATGGTTTGAATATCAAAAAGTTGAGAGAAATGTCAAATCTTGGAAGTGAACTCCGTATTTCAAATTTGGAAAATGTGGTGAATGTTCAAGATGTAAAGGATGCAGGTCTAAAATTATAGGATAAACTTGAAAGATTGACACTAATGTTGAGTTTTGGTTTGGATGGTTCAGGGAATGAAATGGATCAAATGAATGTCCTTGACTATCTAAAACCTCCATCGAATTTGAATGAACACAGAATTTTTAGATATGGTGGTCCAAAATTCCCATATTGGATAAAGAATGGCTCATTCTGTAAAATGGTGAATCTACATCTCTTAGATGGCAAAAAGTGCACATCTTTAGCACGCTTGGGGCAGTTATCATCTCTCAAACAGTTGTTGATTTCTGGAAATGGAGTAACAAATGTGGGTACAGAGTTTTATGGAGAGACATGTTTTTCTGTAGAAAAGTTTTTCCCATCACTAGAGTCTCTATCTTTTGAAAATATGTCAGGATGGGAGTATTGGGAGGATTGGTCTTCCCCTACAAAGTCCTTATTCCCTTGCCTTCGTGAGCTTACAATTTTGTCTTGCCCTAAATTGATTAAGAAATTACCCACTTACCTAGCTTCTTTAACAAAGCTCTTTGTTGGAAACTGTCGAAAACTGGAGTTTACACTTCTAAGGCTACCATCCCTCAAGAAATTAACAGTCGATGAATGTAATGAGACGGTCTTGAGAAGTGGAATTGAACTCACCTCACTCACTGAGTTAACAGTTTCTGGGATTTTAGAGCTTATCAAATTGCAACAAGGATTTATGCGGTCATTGGGAGGGCTTCAAGCTTTGAAATTCTCAGAATGTGAAGAGCTCACATGTTTGTGGAAGGATGGGTTTGAATCGGAAAGCCTTCATTTCCATCAACTTGTACCATCAGGATGTAATCTTCGTTCTTTGAAAATAAGTAGTTGTGATAAACTGGAGAGGCTTCCAAATGGATGGCAAAGGTCTAACATGCCTTGAAGAATTGAAAATCAAGTATTGTCCAAAACTGGTGTCATTTCCAGAGGTAGGTTTCCCACCAAAGCTGAGAAGTCATATTCTTCGAAATTGTGAAGGTCTCAAGTGTTCACCTGATGGGATGATGCGAAATAGTAACGGCAGCAGCAACTCATGCGTCCTTGAATCCTTGGAAATAACGGAATGTTCATCTCTCATTTGCTTTCCAAAAGGGCAATTACCTACCACCCTGAAGAAACTAATCATAGGGGAGTGTGAAAATCTAAAGTCTCTTCCAGAAGGAATGATGCACTGCAATTCCATCGCCACCACCAGCACCATGGACATGTGTGCCCTTGAATACTTAAGTCTAAATATGTGTCCCTCTTTGATTGGTTTTCCGAGAGGTAGGTTATCCATCACTCTCAAGGAACTCTACATAAGTAATTGTGAAAAGCTGGAGTCTCTACCAGAGGGAATAATGCACTATGATTCCAAAAATGCTGCTGCTCTTAAGGGACTTAACATTTGGGATTGTGAACACCTTGAGCAAATTTCAGAGGAGATGTTCCACTCTAATAATAATAATTCATTTCAATCATTAAGCATCGGGAGGTATCCTAATCTCAAAGCCCTACCAAATTGCCTTTACAACCTCACAGATCTATATATTGCAAATAATAAAAATTTGGAATTATTGCCTCCGATAAAAAACCTCACTTGTCTTACATCGTTTTTTATCTCTCATTGTGAGAATATCAAGACCCCCCTATCCCAATGGGCCCTTTCTAGACTCACCTCTCTTGAAAACCTCTCAATTGAAGGCATGTTTCCATATGCAACTTCCTTTTCAGATGACCCCCACTTGATTATTCTTCGTACAACTCTTACCTCCCTTCATATTTCTCATTTCCATAATCTGGAATCCTTAGCCTCCCTATCTCTCCAAACCCTCACCTCGCTTAGAATCCTATTGATCTTCAACTGCCCTAAGCTCCAACGGATTTTGCCAAGGAAAGGATTGGTGCCTGATTCCCTGTCAGAACTACCAATTTGGGGGTGTCCACATTTAAAACAAAGGTACTCAGAGGAGGAAGGACATGATTGGCCCAAGATTGCCGATATCCCCTGTGTGGAGATACATGACTAATCCATCTCTGAGCAATAAAACACGTATTACATCTCATTCCCAACATCTTTCTTCATTTTGCTCTCCTCAACATCACTTTCAATTTCTTTTACCTACTATTGAAATTTTTTAATTGGACTTAATTATTTGCTAAAATTTTCAACTAGAAAGCAGATCTTGACATGGCTTCCAGCTTGGTATTTTCTCAGTGTCTAATTTTCTCTATAATCTGTCATAATTCGAAATTAGCATTATTACTTCTATCTTGCTAGATGCAATAAATAAGATTTTAATCCAACAATTTCAATATCTAATGTATCAAGACCTTTAAATTTCTTTTACATAGAGGCTATACTAGAGGAAGTTCTAGTTTATAAACTTGGTTGGGTTTACTACTTAGATAACATTATCACTCCACTTATTCTAGTTCTAATGAGGTCATCATAATGAAGCTGAATATACTAGTATTGCAAAGTTTTATCAATTCATTCTCAATGATGGAAGTGAGTTACATCCTGCATCTTATAATCTGAGACATAAAATGGTTTCTAGAGGAGCTATTAGGATTTATTTTTTTATTTTTTTTATTTTGGCTGATAGAGTGGAATTTGGGTTTTATGTTGAAGACTCAAAACATTCAGTGAATGGAGTTAGTGCTTGTTGATTGCAATCCAAATGAATTATAATAGGAAACAACAACTTGTATCTATCTTGATTCCTAGAAATCTTGAGATGTCCAAGTCTCATTTGCTTTTCCACTAGATGAACTACATACCATATTTAAGCATCTACGTGTTCATGATTGTTCAATTATGTAGTCTATAGCTAGTTGAATTATGCACAATGACAACAATAGCCATAGGAATTATCTTCTTGAATCATTGGAAATCGAGGATTTCCACCTTTCACATCCTTTCAAAGATATAAGTCATCCACTTCCTTTAAGGCAAGATAATAATATTTTGGTACAAGCAAATGGGGCCAATTAAGAATAGAAATTACAAGGAAAATGTCATTTGAAGTCTTTCATAGTAGGTCAATTCCTTAATGATTGACGCTTATTTGGATTTAATCTTTCTTAGCTCAGCCGATTTTAACTCATTTATTAGAATTACTTTATTGTCTAACCATCAAATCCTTGTGAAGTTTTTAATGATATTCTTAAATTTTAGGGTCATTCTCTTTGTGCTAAATCAAGCATGCTCATTCACTTTATATAAATCTTATCTTCTTAGACATTAACTTTAGATTTTTGTTTTAATGAAATTTTTGGTTGTACATGTAGTATGCTCAAATAGGTTGCACATCCTGTTGGAGCAGCAATGTCAAAGAAGATGTACATTATACAAATATTTGAAGAGAAACATCTGAATTTGGAAACTACTAGTGTGCCTCTACAACCTCAAAATTCTTCACATAAGAAAATGTGGATCTCAAGTCCCTACCTCATCAAATTCAAAGTCTCACATCTCTTCAACAGCTTTGTGTTGCACATTGTTTAGGTTCTGGAGTTCTTTGAGAAAGCAATTTCATGAATACACTTGCAAGAGTATTAAGACCCTTTATCTTTGTGGAGCCTCCAAAGATTCACCTCTCCAAAAACTCAGTTCATTCATTTTATATTGCGCATTGTTAAATGCAATTTCCTTTTGATAGTATTTCTTGCTACAACTCTCATTGATATTTCAATGAAAATATTGTCAAATCTAGAATCCCAAGTCCCTTTCCTTGGTCTTCAGAACTTCATCTCTTTAACTTGTAGAGATTGAGGGGTGCCCTGTTCTAGCCCTCTTTACCAAGTGAAAGGTTGTCTTTTGAGTTTTATCGAATCTATAAATCAAAGATGTTTCAAGGAGATTGCCCGTTTCCCTTAAAGTGAGGATAGATCATAAACTCATTTTTGAACCGTAATAAATTCAAATTGCAAAAACAGGTGCAGAGCCAATTCAACCCTATCCTATCCTTACATTCATTAAGGTAAATCTTATTCTCAACACACATTTATACTCTTTTATCTACACAGTACCTTGTCAATTTCTCATATTGATGTTGTTTTCTACCAGTGGCTTAACTATTTGTGAAAGTCTCCATGGAGTTGTGTTGCAAGTTTGACTAGGAAGCGGGTTTTAAGTACAACAATTACAAACTTATGAGTGAGTATTTTGTTTCTTGTCGATCTCTCCCATGGTTCAATGTTAGCATCTTGAGTTCTGCATGTGATGAAATCTTGGTAATTTTCTTTTAGGTGCTCTTTGAGTAGTCTTAGTTGGAGATTTGACATGCAGGCATGGGATCAAAAATATCAAGGGAGGGTGTTATTTGACAACAGTTACAAATTGGCATGGATGTCTTCATTTCAATTATTCATCTTTTGTGGTACCTTTCTAATTGGATTTAAATACAAATTTCTAATTTCAATGTATAATGCACAAAGTTTACCTTAATAAGTGCACTTTATGTCAAAATATCTATCTTCCGTAATCAAGGAAATAATAGATTTTTCTTTAAGAAAGACTAATGAAAGTTTTCTTTATTGTATAATTATTTATGATCTTGAGTCATTTCTTTCAGGTTTTCACATTGTCAAAAGGAAGGATTCAATTTGTTGTATGTTTAATGCTCTTATTGTGTTGACAAAATGAGATTTGGATTTCACATTGGAGACCACAAGTTTGGATTGAATGCAAGTAACACCTCTTTATTTATTTCATAGATGATTAAAAAAATAAGTAGCAAGTGCATGTGTGTCTAACTTCCATTTATTTATTCTACAGTTTATACAACACACCATGTTCTTATGTCTCTTGGAAAGTTAAGAACCTTGTTTGAAATTTGGTATGCCTTCCATGCTGAGAAGTCTCGTACTCCGTGATTGTGGTGGCTCGAATAGCAACTTGCATCTGGCATGATACATGGAGAACTCAAGACAACATCTGGTTTTTAATGTCTTCCAAATTAGTGGATTTCATATTAATTTCTCAATCAATGTACAATGTGTTTTTCATGGAACACTGCTAAATAATTTTGTAATTTCCTTTTTTTTTTTATCTATAAATCATTAATAAATTTTGATTGCAAACAATTGTCAAGATTCATTAGCATCAACTTTATCCAACATACAAGTTTTTAGGTAAGTGATAAACATTGAAAATTTTTCTATTTTGTTTGGTTTGAAATTCTCTTCAATTTTAAACTAACATATTGCTATTTGTTTGCAACATGTTATATTTGTAGAAAATTTTCTTATCAAGATTTATATTGAATAATGTTTAAGGTGAAGGAGACTTTTTGGCATGTCCTGCTGTCTTGAGTTGTGCAAGTTAGAGGCTCAAAGAGCCAAGGAAGAAAATATCGTGTATCGAAGGGTTTCGACACGATATTTCTTGGAGAAATATCGGTCCGGCTATATTTCGGGATTTATCGCGAGAAATCGCCGATTTCTCGCGATATATCGGTGATTTTCTCCGATATATCGCTCGGTCAACGCGGGTCAGACGTGATATAGTGTCGCTACAGTACCTCTCCAAAGTCTCCATTTGCTTGCTGCCGAGGGGATTTGAACCCCAAACCAAAAGGTTTGGGGTTCACCCACTTACCACCTGGGCTAAGTCCCCTTTTGATATATAATATGCAACAACTATATATATATACTTAAATTCATTATATAAAGAAAATATAAGAATATTTTAAAGAGCAAATTAATTATAATTATTTTATAATTAAATGCAAAGTCTTTTAATTAATTACCAAAAATATAAAAATTATATAATTTTCTTCATAATGTTTTTAATATCATTAATAATTAATTAAATATTAAAAATTATATATATATCATTATTCATTTTATATTGTTTAATACAATTGAATTAAATGGATCATATTTTAATATTAATATATATTTTAAAATTAGACATATTATAATCAAATATCATAATATTAGGTGTAATTTAATAATAAATGTACACTTATAAAATTCATATTTTTATCGATGCATACGATATTATTATCAAATATGATAAATCATGTTATACATATATCAAAATTTTCAATAAAATAACTTTAAAATGTCTATTATACTTCTAATTATATTATTATGAGGTTTTTCTTGCATTTCCATGAGTTTTTAATAATTTTAAGCCTACCAATAATATCCACCGATATATCTCCGATATATCCAAAAATATCTCCGATATATCCGATATATCCGTAAAATTGAATTACCGATATATCCGTGATTACCGATATTTTCATCCTTGCAAAGAGCACAAACTCTTATGACTGGAAGAAAGACAATTGAGCTCTCATTCTATGATAAGTTGTGAGCATTGTATGGTATTCTTTGAATTGCACATAGCCTTATTTAGCTTTCGAATACTTAATGCAATTGTGCATGAACATAAACTAAACTCATACTTGACACAATTGTGAGTTATATGGTATTCGTTCTTATTTTCTTTTTATTTTATGCATGGGTCAAAAAATGCACTCTTGGTTACTTTGAACTTTAACTTTAATACCTAAGGAACATTTGGTTATTGCAATACCTAATGCTTTTTGGAAGTTGGTTACGGTATTCATGGGTGAAAAAATCTTTGTTTTTATTTTTATTTATTTTAAGTAGATTCATGGCCTTCATCAATTCCTTTCATATTCCTAATATTATAAATCTTACTTGTTTTCCCAAATTGCATATCCTATGATAGAAGTGAAAGCATTAAAGATTGTTAATTGAAAGAAATAATCTATTTGCAGCTGGAGATTGGAGATAAGATTACAACATGATCTCACGTCCTTGGTAATTTGTAGATTGAGGGTTTCACAAGGCTTTGCCCCCAATACCAGTAAAAGAAGAAGAGCTACCAGGTAATTTGTACTCACATTAGTACCTTATATCTCCAGTTTCATAGAGAGTTAATAATTGAATTGGTGCTCAACATGTGGTCTTTGTCCTAAGATAGGTGCGTTATCCATGCCAAGTAGATGCCCTATTCAAATTATAAGGCTTTGGATTCCTTAATGATTGGAATGATCTCTAGAATTCTTGCCTATTTCTAAATGTCATGTCACATCTTTCCAACAGGCCAGCTTCCTTGCGCTCTAAATTGTGGAGATCACAAGTTACTAAAATTTGTGGTTTGCATTAGAGAAGGATTGTTTGATGCTCTCACTACTTGCTACATGTTTTGCCCTTGAAACTACATATCTTTCAATCCCCTCTGGTGAGAAAAGAATAAAGAACATAAACAAGTTGTCCCATGATGACTCACATTCCTAAGGTTCTAGTTGATGATGTACCTTCTTGAGATTGAAGATTGAGAAATGTCAAAGACAACCCTTATCTGAGTGAGGCCTTCAAAGACTCCTCACTCTCAAACAACTCATGATTGATGGTATACTTTAAGATGTGTTTCTTCTTAGATGGCTTGTCCTTTCTTCCAATGTATCTCCTATATTTTCATGTAAAGATTCCGGAATCCATGACTTCCCTACATCACCAAGACCTCACCTAAGCTCCAGTGGTATTTGGCAACTGAAGGAGAACTCTGCCATGGTTCAGAGCTATACATCAGTTCTAAATCCAGTGATGAGACATCAATTCAAGATTGCCCATAGGTCCTATTTATAAATAGATGGAGAGATTCATCTTTGATCCATAATAGTTTGGATTCCAAAAATGGAAGCTAGTGGAGTTCACCCTATTTTATCTATATATTCAGTAAGTTTCATCTATTCCCAACACATAATTCTTACATTTTATCTTCTTTTTATGAGTATAAATTGTCATATTGTTGAAATTTTCTACAAGTTGAGTTACTAGAGAATCCCTACACTAAACATTTTTGTTGAAAACTTTACTAGGGGCAACTTTTGACAACAATTACAAGCTTTAAAGCTTCACATTTTCTATTCGAAGTTCGTTTCCCTTGTTGGTCCCTCCCATAGTCCCATGTAAGCATACATGTTTTTCTCTTTCCTAATTTAGATTTTCACACAATTGTTTAACTGAATTAGCAAGATGTTCTATTTGGTGTATTATTGTAGGATTCTTTTTGTGACAGGTTGTCTAACTTCCTATTCACTATGTTTCTTACTATGTTCAAGTGACATGCCAATTGGATATCTGGAATTTATATGTTGTAATGAATGAGAAGCTACCAAGAGGGTGCACAACTTCAAGCCTCTTAGAGAGCTAATAATTGATGGTTGCATGGCCCGTGACACGCCTCTTTTCTAGGGATAGATTTTTCATCCAATGTAAGAAGGTAGATAATTCAAAATTGTGTATAGAGGCTCTGCGGTTGTTACTAATTGGAATGATTCACAATTCAAGCAATAGCAAGTCTTTAGAATTATTTTAGATTTCTAAATGTCCTCTCATGTATTTCCAAGAGGCCAGCTTCCTACAATATTCCTAATGAAGGTGGAGATCCTAAGTTACCAAAATTGGGGTGTAAAGTGGATGAATGTTGTCAAATGCAAAAGAAGAATACCACTTCTCTTGAATAACGGTATGCTACTTGTCTCTATCTCTCATATTATTGACAAGAGATGCCTTACCTGATGCTTAAACACCTTGGTATTTATGAATATGGAAAACATGTTTTGTTTTTGTGTCATGTTCCACTCCCAATGCTTCCATTTGTTTGTGAACTAGTTGTGGTGGCTGCCCACTTGGTCTTTCTCAATTCCTTGTTTATTGGCAATATTCCAAAGCTTAATTCTCCTCCCAAATCACATGTTAGAGTACAAGTGATAGAATTAGCCATTGTTTGTTACCAGGAAATCATCCATTTGTGTCAAAGAGATTGGAGATCGAATACCAACATAATCTAATTTCCCTTTGTGATTTGAAGATTAAGGGTTTTCAAAAGCATTTTCTCCAATATCAGTGGATCAAGACAAGCTGCCATAGAAACAACTAGCAGCTTTGATTGAGTTGGTGTCCAAGTCTCCCAAAGAACTCGCAATTAAGTTGGTGCTCAAGACAGTTTACTTCCCTAAGATAGGTTTGTTATTGCATAGTTTAAAATTATAGCACATTGATTCCTTACTGATTGGAATGCATGATAGCACAACATGTATCTGGAATTCTTGCATTTTTCTAATTGTGTTATGTTTGTTGAATAAGCTAGCTTCCTCCAGTGCTCTAAAATATGGAGATTACAAGTTGCTAAAATTTGTGCATCTATATATATTAGATGAAGATTGGGTGATTCACAAGAACAACTGCACATCCCTTGAATCATGTATGTTGCTCAGTCTTCACATCATGGAGACATCTGCTAAGCTCCATTTGTAGTTGGCAAGTGAAACTATATATGAGAGACATAACTCCTAAATCCAATGATGAGAGATGACCCAAAGATAGCCCACATCTCCTATGTGAAAACAGATGGCGAGATTCATCTTTGATCTATAATGGCTCACAACAATAGCAAAAGCAAGGAGAGTTCACCATATCTTAGTTTCATACCATTGAAATTTCCTTCAAGTGGAGCTATTTGGTGAATTTTGCAGTTACCTTTATTGTTAAAAAAACTTCACTATAAAGTAGCATTTGACAGCTGTTACAAGCTTTATGACTTTACATTTACTATTCAGTGTTTGTTTCTCTTGTTGATCCCTTCCACAGTCCCACGTAAGCATCAGTATTTGTATCTCTCCCAATTCAATTTTTAATGCAACTTTATCCTTTAACTGGATGAGTTCATTTATGTTAATAAGATTTTCTTTTTGGTGTATTCCTACAAAATTCTTTCTACGATGGGTTGTTTAACTTCACTTTCAACTTCTAGTTCATCAGGTGTAGTGTAATTGGCAATTGGATATCTACAAATCATATGGTGCAATATATAAGAAACCACTAAGAGGGTGTAAAACCCTGAGTCTGTTAAGAGAGATGGTTGTATGCCCAAGAAACATTGATCTCTTTCCTATGGACAAATTTGTATATATATCTTTGGAGTTGTTACTGATTGGAATGATTCAAAAGTAGCAACATGCCATTGTGATTCTTTTAGATTTCTAAATACCCAATTTCCACATTTTTCCAAGAAGGCAACTTTCTGCAATCATAATGAAGGTGGAGATTCTGAGTTGTCCAAATTTGGAGTTCAGACTAAATGCATGTTGTCAAATGCAAATGTAGAACATCACTTCTCTTGAATATCGGTATGTTGCTTGTCTCTTATTTCTCGCATAATTGTCGAGAGATGCCTTACTGGATGCTTAAACATCTTGGTATTAATGATCATGGAAAATAGATTTCGGGTGGTAGAGAAGGGGATAATGCACCACAACATATTTCTTGTACATCTTGCAAGGATGCTCTACCATAATGATCAAAATAAACATAGCCAAAACTAAGCAATGAGACGAGGAGGAAGTAGAAGGGAAGGAGAGGAAGCAACCCAATGCAAAAATGCATCAAATTGTTGTGTCTTGACAAGGGAATGAAGAAATGGAGAACACAAGATGTTGCTTTTTGGTAATAGGAGGAAGTCATGAAGATAAATTGTTTTGCTTGACCAAGAGAGGAAGAAACGGAGAAAAAAGAATCCAAGGTTCATTAGAGGATATTGGTGCGACATTACACCCATGTAAATATAAACTAACTGTCAATGCCACATTGAATAAGGTTCACATGATATGCCTATGAGTGCTACACTTCTGTAATTTCATCAAACTGTCATGCCACAAACTGTGTGCATCAATATACCATGCTATTATAGTAACCCATAACTGCTTCCCAACTTTACATGATCAAAGAGGAAAATAATCATATCGTGATCTACAAACCTAATGAATACAATTAAATCCAAATAATACAATCATTACAGCTCAATAAAGAAAAATATTTTAAAAGAGCTTAGTGCACAAACCACCCTCGATCCTTCATAACATCAGAACTTAGTGCACAACCTTTAAGTTACACATGGTAGACTATCAACTATAGGCAAAAGTTGAGTGTCTGCCAAGTCCATCATGTTATGGAAGAATCATGTCAATTTTCATTTCATACATCTCTTCCTCCTTTAGACATGAACCCATCCATAAATTGAGTACTCTGTCCCTACCACCGAAGGCTACCTTCTCACCATCTGGACTCTAATCAACAGCAAAAACCTTTCCAGAGTACGAAAAGAAGGAAAACATTAATTAAACCAAGTACAATGTCAAAAGAAGAATATTAAGTAGTACTTAAGAGGAGAAAAATACCTCATCTTCATAGCCTGGAAGATCTTGTTTTAACTTTTCTGTCCGGATATCTCAAGCCTATACGATAAACAATATTAAATTGAGTTCATTGCTATGTTGTTGATGTTAGCATGAATAAGGAAAGCCACCTTGGCAAAACAGAAGCACTCACATTCCCTACTGCAACCATAATTTCCCACCTGCTCTAAAAATTCTAACCCGAAATTAGTAGACATGATCGTCCTTAATATTAGCAATTGGTTTCTAACATATTTGCAACAAATTAGAACAGCTACAAGGCTTAGTGTGATGGGAGTGTCTGTGGTGGTCAGGAGTGCAGGGGAAGATTCATAAGAAATATCCAAAGTAGAATGCATTCATAGGATTTTTTATTTTAGTATGTTTTCATAATACACTCTCCCGAATTACTGTCTAAACTTGGAAGAAAAAAATGTCGATGTGATTATATCTAACTGTAATTTACCAAAATAAGACTTCATAAGGAAATAGTATACCTGAAATCAGGACGAAATATTTTTCCTAGTTCGTCCTTTGTTTTTTTTCTTTTTTAGTGCCTTGAAAAGCTATAAGGAAGCAATAGAATCATTCAACTATATGATAACCCCATCTATACCACAAAAAGACATAGTTCCCACAATTTACCTTTAGTATAGAGTCTTTCCTTCCACTCAAAAGAAGCCTACCATCAACAGACCAACTATAGGGCAAACATGAAACAAAATGATTGACTATGTAAAGAAAAAAAAAGGAAAAAAAGAAGGGATTGTCTTAAACAAGAATAATAGAAGCGATTCAAACCTTATCTGATGGACAGGCTTGACATGGCCACAAAAAACAGCAACAAATTAATGGCATTAGCATTGAGCAGTAGCATCAATTCATTTTTCTTTCAATCCTCAAAGTCAGCTGCCATTATGTCTTCTCATTTGTATGAACATAAAATGTTTTGGACTTTAATTGATCAAAATCTTGCATATCTGAAATTATACTTCTTTCTTCTGAGTTTTTAGGTTGCTAAAGGATGGAGTTTAATTTCTGATCAATATGTGTACATATAAATGCCCTTATCTGCATTACTAAATTTTAATGTTTTGAAGTTTGTGTCTTATTCCAATTCGATTACTCTAATTGATTTGTCAACTAACATTCTGAAGCTTCCTCATCTTCTCTGATAGCATGCATCCAGGAAGACATCTGTACATAGAGAATGGAGATTTAGGATTATAGCCTTTTCCTCGGTACTAGAAGAAGAAGAGCTTCCACAAAAGCAATAATTATGTTTGTTGTACTATTAGGATAAATTGGAATTCAAAAAACCTTCATTTGTCAATGTTGCGCATTCGATGAGGTCTATGACTATTAGACGATGCTTAATTGAATATTTTAATGGACTATTGATGTTGACATTCTCTTGTCCCAAATTTGGTTTGTTTTTCTATTTTCTTTTGGGTTATACTAAAGATTTAATGGATTATTGATGTTGATGTTCTCTTGTCCTGTATTTGATTAATCTCTTGCTTTGCGTTTTAACTATTGATAATATTTTTTTTGTAATTATTCTTAGGGTCACATATGTCAATTGGTATACACATTTGTTTTCCTATTATATTTTTATTGTCATTTCTTTCTATCTATTTCTAGAAGTATTCACTTATATATCTTTTCTGAAATTGTAATTGATTTTAGTTTTTTGTGCATATAGGTCATCTTTTTGGGAAATTAACATTGTAGTTGGATAAGCTAGCATGAAGGAGTATGTTGAAGACCAAAGCACAATTAGGTTGCATGTAAAGAAAAAATGGACTATGTTAAGGGACTAAACATTAAAGTTGTGATTTTTTTTTTTTTTGTTATTTTAATATATTTTAGCTTTTTTGTGTTTCTTATTTATGAAATAGAAGTTCCCTATTTGTGATTAAATATTGCAATTTGGAAATGTATTACCAGGTGAAAAATTAGGTGCAACAACTAATTTCATTGGTACATAATTTTTTTCTCATGTGTATGCATTATTTCAATAGCAAGTGAAAAATTAGGTGCAACAATTATTAAATTAAAACTAAATTTAAAATTAAAAAATTATCTTCCTTGATGCTTTTACTAAGTGTCAAGGAATGAGAGTAACCACATGTAGTGTGAACAACTAACAATGACACTTTTTTAAGTGTCAAGGATCTCTTCAATGGCGCTTTCTAGAAGTGTCCTTATAGTTCGATATTTGAAACTGCTAAACAATGACACTTATAGAAAGTGTCAAGGTTTCTTCTACTCAACAATGGCACTTATAAAAGTGTCAATGTAGTTTGATATAACTAATGATGACACTTTTTTTAAGCGTAAAGGTTCTCTTCAATGGCGCTTTCTAGAAGCGTCATTGTAGGCAAATACTTATTATGACAAGCTACTAGATGACGCTTTGGGGAAACGCCATTGAATGCATTTCTTGACACTTAAAAAGTGTCATGGTTAACATTTTTTCTTATAGTATACTAAAAAAAGCCTCAATGTTTCCCAGAGATTTGGTAATTGAATTGGTCCTCAAGACTTGGTTTCTTTCCACAAAATAGGTTTTTGATCCATGCTAAGTAGGTGTTTCATTCAAAATTAATGGGCTTTAAATTTTCTCGTGGATTCTGAATAATTCATAACAACTCATCTATGGAATTCTTGCATGTTTTTAATTGTCTCCTCATGTCTTTCCAACAGGTCTGCTTTCTCCCATGCTCTAAATTGTGGATCACGAGTTGCCAAAATTTGTGGTTTATACTAAATGAGGGTTGTTTAATGCACAAGACTAAGTGTAAATCCCTTATATACATCTATGTTGTTGTTAGTCTCCACCTTCCATATCAATTTCTTGGGGGTATATTACCTGCCATAATTAAATACCTCCATATTTATGATTGTGAAAAGCAAGTTCATTTGTTGGAAGTCAAGAAGATGTGCACTAATGCATTTTGAATATCAAGATAAATAATAATCCCCAAGCCTCCAAAGTTCTCTAAGACTACTTTGCATGACTCGAGGGAATTCAAATCTGCCTACCTCCCTTACCAATAGTTACCTCACTTAAGTTCTGTACAAACCTCTCGCATCTCAAAATAAGCCCCAAAGATGATATCAATAATGGATAGACGCCCCCTCAAGTGCTAAAGTAACAAAAGCCCTCTCTGACGAGATAACCTTCTCAAGGTAAGGATCTCTAAACCAGTGTCTATGGGGTAGATAGTGGGAATGATGTGACTATCCTCTATGTAATGAATTGCGGAGGATCACCACTCAGGGTGGAGAGAATATGAAACAAAATAAGTGATAGATAGGATAAGGAAGAAGAGATGAATAACACGACCAATAAGATACGATGGAATGCAGTAATGTGATGGTAGGAAAAATAATGAGAGAAACATGCACCTATAGGTCCAAGACTCATGAGACTCCCAAACAATGCATGCATACACTAAAGGGCCCCTATCCCGACGTAAAAAGTGATCAAGGCAATAAGAAAGAAAGATTATAATGCACATGTGAGGCTCAATGGGCTAGCAACGGTCTAAATATCAAAAGTGAATAACAAGGTATATGGCTAACCGAAATGATGACTACCCATCTTGCGACCATGGTCTCAAACATAGTACCTCTTTAGCTGATCCACATTGGTCGGTTCTGAGAATCGATTTCCATCTAAATCCATCAACCATGCAACGCCCTCTAGGGTCAACTCCCTGATGAAATAAGGTCCACTCCAATTGGGTCTGAACTTCCCTCTGGGATTTATGATCAATCCCCTGATGACCTTCAAAACCAAGTCACCTATCCGTAGTGGTCAAGGCTTGACCCGCTTCTTAAAAGCACTGGCCATCTTCCTCTGGTAGGCACGAACATGGTCTGCTGCCCTCAATCTCCTCTCATCTAGGAGATTGAGTTTATCAAATCGAGTCTTAGCCCAATCTGCCTCGAGAATCTGCTGCTCCAATGCTACCCTCAATGAACCCATCTCAATTTGAATTGGTAACACTGCCTCTATACCGTATACCAAAGAGTAGGGTGTGGCTCTTGTAGAAGTGCGAAAAAGAAGTCTGATAAGCCCACAATGCAAATGGGAGTTTCTCTGACCAATCCCGAGAAGTCTCAAACATCCTCGACAAGATCCTCTTAATATTCTTATTCGCGGCTTCTACTGCCCCATTCGTTTGCGGCCTGTATGCAGACGACCTATGATGCCGGATGCTATATCGCTGCACTAAGGTGTCAACCTCTACTCTTAAATGTACCCCTTCATCCAAAATCAACTCGTGATCGACTCCATAGCGATAGATAATGTGTGATTTGATGAAACTAGCGACTTCAGATGATGTCAATCTCGCATACGAAGCAGCCTCCACCCACTTAGTGAAGTAATTGATGGTGACCAAGATGAACTCATGACCACTGGAAGACTTCGGCGAAATCTTCCCAATGATGTCGATACCCCATACTGAAAAAGGTCACGGTGACGTCAATGCATGTAACTCTGAAGGTGGCTCGTGAATAAAGTCCCCGTGTATCTAACACTCTAAACATCTCTGAACAAACTGGCAATAATCTATCTCCATGGTCAACCAGAAATAGCCAGTCCTCATGATCTTACAAGCCAACATATGTCCTCCCATATGTAGTCCGCAGACTCCCGCATGAACCTCTCTCATAATTCGATCGGCAAAGGCGCGGTCCAAGCATAATGTCTCACCATAAATCATGAATCGAACATCCAATTGTCTCAATGCTCTCTTATCCTTGGCTGTGGCAGCCTCAGGATATACGCCAAGAATCAAAAAGTGATATATGTCGTGATACCATGGCAAACCATCATCTAACTCTGTATCGTCGATCACACAAGAGTAGGTAGGAACAGGTCTCGACTCGATCAATAAAGGATGAACAGTGGCATCAACAGGAATGTCAATCATGGAAGCTAGAGTAGCTAAGGCATCAGCAAACTGGTTTTGCGCTCTAGGCAAATGTGTATATCTCAAATCATCAAATCTCCCAACCAATAGCTCCAAATATGCATGGAAAGACCTAAGCTTCACATTTCTAGTCTTCCAGTCACCATGAATCTGTCTCAATACCAGATTGGAGTCCCCAAACACCTCCATCTATTTAATCCCGAGCTCGAGAGTTGTCTCTAATCCCAAGATACAAGCCTTATACTTAACAATGTTGTTCGTGGCAGGATGTCAATCCGAGAATGCCAAACGAACAGATCTAGGAATGTGATCACCACGAGGGGATATCAACAAGACGCCTATCCCATATCCAAAATGGTTGGCTGCACCATCGAAGTACATGCACCAACCTGACAAACTAGTCACAATAGTGACATCCTCATCTGGGAAGTCATCATCAATGGTTCTACCATCGAAAACTGGTAATGAGGCTAAGTGATCTACAACAATGCTCCCTCTGATGGACTTTTGAGTAACATAATGGATGTCAAACTCAGTCAGAAGTACTGACCATCTCATGAGACGACCGACCAAAGCGGGCCTATCAAACAAATATCTCAGAGGATCTAGACGGGATATCAAGTGCATTGAATACTCGATCATGTAATGTCTCAATCGACGAGTGGCTCAAACCAATGCCAAGCAATAGCGCTCAATCATGACATATCTCGTCTCATAGTCTAGCATCCTCTTACTCAAATAAAAAAATGGTTCGCTTCTTGCTTGAATCATCGAGCTGAGCCAACATGCAACCCAAAGCCACGTCTGAGACTGACAAGTATAGGAGTAAAGGACGGCCTGGTGTAGGAGGCGCCAAGACTGAAGGTGACAACAAATACTCTTTGATCCTTTTAATTGCTCGCTGACACTGTCATCCCAAACCGTAGGTTGACTCTTCCTCGAGAGTCGAAAAATGGGCTCACAAATGTTTGTCAATCTAGTAATGAATTTGCTGATGTACTGAAGTCTACCCAAGAAGCCTTTGACCTCTCTCTCTGTCCTCGGTGCAAGCATGTCAATGATAGCTCTAATATTGTTCGAATCTACCTCTATGCTTCTCTTATTGACCATATATCCAAGGAGCTTCCCAGAAGTCACTCCAAAAGTGCACTTCTTGGGATTCAGCCTCAATCTGAATTGCCTGATCCTGTCAAAGAACCTCTTCAAAGCTGATAGGTGATCTGATCTATATTGGGATTTTACTATCATGTCGTCTACATAAACCTCGACATCCCGATGCATCATGTCATGGAAGAGGGTGGTCGCTGCTCTCTAATAGGTGGCTCCTATGTTCTTCAATCTAAATGGCATGACTCTATAGCAATAAGTACCCTACTCGGTAATGAAGGACGTCTTTTCCATGTCCTCTGGAGCCATCAGAATCTGATTGTACCTGAAAAATCCTTCCATAAAGGACAACATCGAATGACCTACTGTGCTGCCAACTAGCATGTTGATGTGTGGGAGAGGAAAATCATCCTTAAGACTGGCCTTATTGAGATCTTGGAAATCAACACAAACTCTCACTTTGCCGTCCTTCTTGGGAACAAGGACGACATTGGTCAACCACTCGGGGTACTCGAACATTGATAAAAATCCCACACTGAGTTGCTTCTAGATCTCCTATTTCACCTACAAGCTCCAACGAGGGTGCAATCATCTCAACTTCTGCTTAACCGGTCTTGCATGGGGCAGGAGTGGCAAACGATGCTAGACGATAGATGGATCAAGGCCCGGCATGTTCTCATAGAACCATGCAAAAACGTCCAAGTATGATCTGAACAGCTGGATGAGGCTGTCCATCTCATCCGTAGATAAATCCGATCCGATCTTCAACTTCCTGGGCTGGTTTGCTGTACCAAAATAAACAATCTTTGTGCCTCCTATAGCGAGCGAAACTCTCTGATCCATGGGGTTTGGATCAGAATCAGAAAATGAGTCATCATCTTAATCAGGCTGCGCAATCTCATCATCTATATCAAATATCTGTGATGTAGGTGAAGAGGGTGCAGATAAAGCAATATCACGAGAGACAGGCAAATAGTCGAAAATACTCAAATCCATAAATGAAAAGTCATAAATATCATCATGATGGGAGACAAATCTCGATAAAACATCAAAGGAAAGAGGTTGGTCCACAAAGTCGGACGCTCCCTTAACTAGGCCAACAAGGTCATCAAATAAACCATCAATAACTATAACATCCTCGACAATCTCTAGAGTAGGGGCAGTCTGGATCTCCTCAATGATCTCGATGGTAGACACCCCAAAAAGATCAAATGGTGAAGCAAGCTCAAGCTGGGCTATCTCCTCGATCTGGCTCAAGCTCATCACGAGCATCTCATCAATGTACTCGTCACGTGGCATAGCTCCGTCCACTATGTCTCCAATCTCGGCAAATGTCCTGTGCTCATCGATCTCATTCGGGAAACAAAATGTCATTAGGCTCAGGTGATTTGGAAAGGGAGGGGCGGTCAACGCAGAAGTCGAAGTGCCAAGGGCTCCATCACTCAATCGCAACTGCTGGACGAGGCGTTGAAGCTCAGCCTCCTAAGTAGTGCTGAGTCCCCCAATGATACCATCAGATGGTGTCTGTGGCTCCAATGCCCTCACGAAGTAACCTGTCAAGCTCAAGGTGTACGAGCAAAAAGAATAATCAAACAGCGTATGAGTCAGTAAAGCCGTCACCCTCTCCTTGTGCAATCGCGCCATATATCGATAATTGACCTCGGTGGGAATGAATCCGAGTTCAAATGGTACATCATGATCCGGGAAAGCCATGAACTCACTTGGCCCATGCTGGTGCCGCCCCAAACCCATGCGGGAAGATAAGACATGCCCCTCATCATGTCGAGCACCACTATGTTACTATGATGATCAAACGACATGGCCACAAAGTCTTAGTAGAAATCCTTTATCTCTACGGTCTGCACCTCTTCAAATGTGAATTCGGTCAAAAGTAGCTCATCATCACTGTGACTGATCTGAAGTACCGGCTCGGCATAAATGAACATATCTCTCATAGAAGTTACCATGACGACTTGGTCGTCGTGAATGAACTTCACCTTCTGATGAAGGGAAGAAGGAATGGCCCCGGCTCTATGGATCTGATTCATGCCTAATTGGTGTCTCAGCTGATTCATGTCCAGCTGGTGCTCCTTGATTGAGGGATTAATCAACAAAATTTATAACCTATTACACCATATACTAGGGTAGCAAAGACAAAGCTACTATAGCATAGTGGCTCTAGGATCGTTCACTGGGATGGGTTTTCACTTCACAAATGATATTAATTCAAAGCTGAATTGGTGCCTTTTCATTTCAAGGTTAGCTTCAAAAGAAAACATAAAGACGTTTGAATGAAAAAGGTTTGGTTTTAAACTAACCAAAAATAGTAACTGATTTTACTTATAAAGAAAAGTGTTTCTTGGAGTTTCAGATCACTAGGCTCAGATTCCTTGTACAAAAAGGAGAATTCCGGTCACTTGTTTCTTTTCCTCGCATTAGAGAATTAACATATAGTTCCTTCTCCAACCGGTATTGTACAGATGCTTCCCATTAATGGGTTCAAACACTAAATCCCTCTCACTGATGCAACTTGCAATGACTCATACCTCTCACCTAGCACTTGCCATTCAAGGTGATCTTTAACCTTGGATTTCCCTTCACAAGCTCGCAAGAGATAACTAATGGATGTCTCCTTGGAGTCCAAAAGCTTACCAAGTGTTGGCAATTCTAGAAAATCCTACCTTCAACTCACCTCCCAGAGGCTCGCAAGGGGTAAACTAGTGCATCTCCATGGACGGAGATCACTTGTCTTACCAAGTGTTGGCCCAGGTGATTTAAAGGAGTTTTAAGTTAACTAAAAAGATAAAAACCATTAACGGGTCACACTTTCTCTTCATTAAAAACTAAAACAACAAAACTTCCAATTTATGCATGAGGAAACTTACCCGGTTACCTTAGCTCCAAGAGACAAAGAGCCTAGCCTCTCATCCTCTGAGAAAACATCTCAGAGAATGTTTGGCTAGCAAGAAAATGAAAATGAAAGAGAAAACAAGAATATATAGGAAAAACAGAGCAAGTGCTCTGTATTTTACTTCCTTCCCAAAACTGTACAAAGGATCCCCTCTTGGAACTCTCTTCAGAACAGGCTCCTCGGGCTCACTTTATACCACAATTACACTTACAGCTATTACATAGATATTTTGCCAAATTCCTAGCTTAAAAACTAAGGAATTCTATCACTGGTGGTTTACAAGGAGAATTTGGGCATTTAGACAACAAAAATCTAATCAAAAATATCTCCAAGTGTCGGTTACAAATATCGGGAAGCACTCAGGACCACTTCGCAGGTGAAAAGTGAGGTCTGCGAAATTTCGCAGGTGCACAAGAAGGGCTGCGAAATTTCTTCATAGCAGCCAGCTGCTTCAACACCTTAGCAAAGTGGACTTCCATCATGTGGTGTTTGGCTTCCATCGCGGCGTGAAGCTTCAGGGGAACTCCATAGCACTATGCAAAAAGGCTGCGAAATCACTTCGCAACAAAAATGGTGATTTCGCAGCACTTTTCTGAAGTCTTCCTTTCTTCAGCTTGGAGCAGTTATCTTCCAAAGGCTGTAACTTCCTCATTTCAGCTCCAAATTGCACACAGTTTGAAGCATTGGATTGTTGACTTCCTAAGCTTTCAAATGACATATAGCATGCATAAATTGGACATCAGGAAGTGCTCCAAAAGTAGCTGCAGTGACTGTCATCAAGAATGCTCCATGACTGATTCCTCTTTTGCTTTTCCTTGCATTCCCACTTTGCTTATGGCAAAAGTGCTTCAAAGCTTTGATTCTTCATTCCTCTTAGCTTCCCATTGCTTGCCAAGGATTCCATATAACTCTCCTCAATCTCCTAATGCTTTGGTGATCAAATTACTAACAAAAAACACCAAAACTTATACATTTTGATTAGAATTGATTGAAAGGGGCCTTAACATGCTAATTGGGTTAAAAGGCACTAACTACTACTCAAAAGTGTTTAAAAGGATTAATTATAAGCTATGAAATAGCACTTTTTGAGTAGTAATCAGGATCCAAGGTCAGCCCAAAAGCAGGTTAAAGGATGTAGGAATCCTCAAAAGCTGAAACAAAGTGACAAAAGTGATCAGACCTATCAGCAGCTCAATCTCCAGAGTTCCCATAACCTTCCTTTGAGTACTGTCATATGCTCGAACGGTCTGAGTGAAGGAACCAAAATCAAATGGTGCGTAACCGAGAGCGATGGTCGTGGCCAAATGACAAATGTTCAGGGCCGAGCCATTGTCCAAAAAGACTTATGGAACTCGACAACCTGAACAACCAATAGATATATAGAGTGGATGTGTGTGGCTTGAGCCCTCCAGTTGCAAGTCATCGTCCGAGAACACTATGCTTGTGGCTCTACCGGCCATCATCATATGATCAACCCCTCCAGAGTGGTAGCAATCTCGACTCTGATCTAGCTCAGGGCTCGAATCAATGCATCTCTATGAGTGCTGGAATATGCTAACAAGCTCTAGATAGAAATGCGAGCCTGAGTGCTCCGTAACTACCTCAAAATCTCATCATCCTCCCTCTTGACCTCCTCCTGGGAAGACGTCCCCTCCAAGGGTCTAGTGATTGGGGGGGGGGGGGTTGTTGTCATACCACTCTACCCCCACGGATAACATACTGTACATTAGAAGTGTGAACATCATCAACATATTGAGCCTGAACCTCATCGACATTTGGAATCAAAACAAAAGGCGTCTGGACACTATAATGCGGGAAAATCAGTGGCTCGACAGTGGCCGTCTATACTGATGCCGCCTCGGGAACTAGTCTAAAAGGAACGGGCATCCGAGGTCCTAAAGTCACCTCGCTCATCTCATAAATCTCATATGATACTATGGGCTCTGGCTCCGACTCATCCCAACTCAGTGTGTGGATGTCGTCATCAAACTCAACAAAATCGATGGAGTGCATGCTATCGATCGGAAGGGGAACCGCGTGTGTAGTGTGAATCGGTAATGGGTTCGTGGTTACACTTGGCTAACCCAAGTGAACCAAACCCTGGTCGATCAGATCTTGGATGGCATGTCTAAGAGTGGTACAGCGATCGGTCTTATGTCCAGGCCCTTAATGGTATGCACAATGCAGGTTCATCCTGAACTGAGGTGGAACAGGCTAAGGTGGCGACCTAGGAGTGAGAGCAGTCAATAACCCGACCTCTATAAGCTTTCGAAGAGTCTGGCTCAACGACATGCCTAACTGTGAAAACTGTCTCTACGTCCTCAAAGCAAATGGAGCAAAGGTCTGCTGAGCTTTGGGCCTGGGATGGGAAGATGTAGGTCTCGTAGTGAACTGTGTCGTACAACATGGTTGTCCTGTGGCCGAATATGAAACAGGAGGTCTCTTCGTGCCTTTGGTGGCATAGTAAGGCAAAGCTAGTGTCTGAGACATGTAAGTCTAATCATAAGTCGGACGAGGTGCCCGTGGCCTATATTGATGAGGCGCATAAGAAGGATGAGTCTTAGGAAGCTGTGGAACTGGCAGATGATGCCTATGAGGCCTCTGACTGGTAGAACCAATAGCACTCACATCAACTGATCTCTGTCCTCCGAATGGTTTCTTCCCCTTGACATCACTAAGGGAAGAGGCTGTCCACAAACCTCTGAAAATACCGTCCTCAACATCATACAAAGCCAAAACCAGAGAACCGAAATATGTGAATGGTACCTCGACTACATGCTTGGCAATCCTAGGTTGTAAACTCCTCAAAACCATCTGTATCTAATCCCTCTTTGAAGGCCTGTCAATGATCTCGGCAATCTTCCCGCGCCAGCGGGAGATGAATGATGAAACAGACTCGTTTGTCCTCTGTCTCAGAGCCTCGAGCTCTCTCCTTGATACATCTACGATAGTGTTAAATGAAAACTGTTGTAAAAACTCCTAGGCCAAGTTGTCCCATGTCTGACGTCTCGAGGACTCCAAAGAAGCAAACCATCAATGGGTCGCCCCACTCAGAGATAGTGGGAAAAAAGTGATCATCTGTGACTCGTCCAAACCATGGGCTCTTATCACCGTGCTATAAAGTCGGAGGTGGATGTGAGGACAACCAATGCCCGTGTATCTCTCTATGTCAGGCATCCTGAACTTAGCCGGCAAACTAGCCACTGGCATACCCTCAAGATCATCCTAAACAGCTGATCCATCAGACACTCTCAACTGCCTCATGCGCTGCTCAATACAGTTCATACGTGCATGAGCATCATCAATGACTGTGGTCTGAACGGTTGCAGGTAGAGCAACCTCAGAATGTTCATACAATACATAAGGTGAAGCATGAGGCACTGTCGAAACAGGTGGTGGTGGTGAAGGTGGCAACGAATCATGAAGTGTCTCATCCTGAACTACGGGCGGTCTACTCTATTGGCTGCCAATCTCCTGTCTGAGACTAGCCAAAGCCTCTTGGATAGAAGCCATGACGGTTGTAAACTGATCAACTGTAATGACCTGCTGATCCATACCCGATCTCTCTGAAAATTGAACCAATCTTCTCTCTACTCTGATCCAATAAGGTAAGTCCAGACTGAGAACAAAGATCCACTCTTGGAAAGCATGAAGAAATGAATAAGGATATGGCCCAGGGAAAGCATAGAAGAAATGATAATCTGAATGGAAACAAGCAAGGTATCCAAGCAAAGACGGACTGTCTGACCGTACTCAAACTCATACTGATCTCTGTGCACTCTCAATTGGAGACTAAAGAAGGAGTATCGGAACCCAAACTGTGACTACAGAGGCTCTGAAGGCCCTCAGATGCACCCACATGTAGAGAGGGAGCCCTAATCAAATGATCTATAACTCAACCTACAAGGTCGAGGTGGCTCTAATGGATATAGGTGGACTTTAAAAGATCCCTAGCAGAAGCGATCATACCCTCCGATGGTACGCAACCTCCTGCACACCTCTGAAGAGACGGGGCGCTTCCATGCAAGGTGGTCATCATCTCCACACATGCACTACCTTGACATCCCAGGGGGTTTCCTATAGTGAAACCTTTCAAACTCTCAATGCTCAATTGTCAATTGGAGTGCACAGTGAACGGTGTGGGTGCATTCGAAAACCCTAGGAAGATCAAATAGAAAAGAAAACACACTGGCTACACAAATATCCATGAAACCTAGCTCAGGGCTATACAGATCTTCAATGATCGGACTCCAATCGACATCAAAGTGTCGGTCACCTCCAGAATTCTCCCAAACATCGATACATCCTGTCGCTAGACCCTACTCCTAATCTTTGGCTCGGTCAGAGTAACAAACACACACAAGGCCTCACACTTGCAATAGTGAGAACCAGAAAGAAGGGGATGACCGAAACCAAGGGAGTTGGAGGTAAGTGGATAGATGTGAGGCCCACACGGACAAACAACATGCAATCACGCAGAAGGAGGGCAGTCAAGCGACATACAATCAAGTAGAGTACAAAATATATCACTCATATCCACATACAAACTATGACAATCAGATGAGAAATGATACAGATATCATGCTCGAAGACGATCAAGAGAATATACAATACAGAGAAACAATATGGCAAGTCAAACGATATGCAATGGTGAGTCTATACATGAGAAGGGATCAGAATAAACATGTCAAAATCAGAGTCGCTATGCCAAGCAAAACAAGATATGCAAACGATATAATCAGCATGTTTACATTCCAAACAAATATAGCAATAAAGCACGAAAGAAGTAGATATCTCAAAATTCGCAATCAAAACAAATCAATCATCATAATCAACACGTCAAACGTCCCGAATGAGTATAATAGCTGAGCATGCATGCAATGACATCAAGGACTCTCAATGTGTAATCAAAAGATGAGTGCCCACTGATCGACTCATCAAACGCCACATTTGCTTCATTTTAAGTTCAAGCTTGACCCTCTAAATGATACCTAGCAGAGTCGCCATTTTGTGGACCCCGTATTTCAATTCATGCGTTTTCCACTCGATGGCGAGCTTGATTTTTTTATTTGAAAATGATTTTATTTACTAGAAAATGACTTGGAGTCGCCCCTTATTTTTTGTTTTATTCTTTTTAAAGGGAAAACAAAATAAGAAATAAAAACCCTAAGTGTGACTCCTTATTTTCGGAAAAGGTGGTCTGCGAAAAAACGGATCGGGCTCGGGGGTTAGGTTACTTATCGAGAAGGTACAATAAACACCGTAGCACCCTTCTAAGTCCCTAAAAATGAGTCTCTACTAATAAAATGAAGCAATCATAACAATTAATAAGTAGGTCAATGGATATCGAATGAAAATCGAAACAAAACACCTGAATGAATATGAGAGGCGAAAAACATACCTGAGTGATGAACCGATTTATTTCATGGAAAACAAATGTTAGTAAATAGGCATAGAATAATCGTGTGTATGTCATAGAACGAAGTAAGTTAATCAAGCATAGTAATCAATAAATCAATGAGAAAGCCATATATGTCGAGTCCCACCAAAACCCAATTGATCTTGCATGAATTAATCTCACAAATTCCATTGTCTCGGAATTATGGAAATCGCCTTCGTGCTTATTGATGATTGGGAAAAACAGAAGGTTATTTGAAAACCAGAGTGGAATTAAAACTGTTCGAAAAAAACATTGGGTTTCGAAATTTATTTGGAAATTGAAGTCTCGAAATTTATTTGGAAATTGGAGTCTCGAAAATTATTTGAAAATTGGAATCTTAGGAATTAAATTTAAGAATTGGATTTTTGGAAATTAAATTTGAAAGAAATTGGAATTTTGAAAATCATTTGAGAATTGGAACAGTGAAAATTAAATTATAGAAATTGGAATCTTGGAAAATATTTGAAGGTGGGATTTTTAAAAATAAATAAATAAAATAATAATAATAATAAATATAATAACAATAATGATAATAAATAAACAAATGTGAAAGTCGGAATTTTGTAAAATTGGGAATTAAATTTGGAATTTTGGAGGATTATTTAGAGATGGAATTTTAAATAAATGAATAAGTGAATAAATAAATGAATGGAATAATAATAATATCAAAAATAATAATGATTGGATAAATAATTGTGAAATTTGGAATTTTGGAACTTGGGAATTGAACTTAGAGATTGGAAATTTGAAGAATTATTTAGAGATTGAATTTTAAATAAATGAATAAGTGAATAAATAAATGAATGGAATAATAATAATAACGAAAATAATAATGATTAAATAAATAAATGTGAAAATTGGAATTTTGGAAAATGGAAATTAAGTTTGGAAATCAGAATTTTGAAGAATTGATTTGAAAAGAAATGGAGAAACTGGAAACCCGAAAAATTATTTTAAGGATGGAATGTCGAAAAATTAAATTTCGAAAACCGGGAACCCGAAAAATTATTTGAAGGATGGGATGTTGGAAAATTAAATTTCAAAAACCGGGAACCCGAAAAATTATTTTAAGGATGAAATGTCAGAAGATTGAAATTCGAAAATCGGAAACCCGAAAAATTATTTTAAGGATGGAATGTCGGAAGATTGAATTTCGAAAACCGGAAACCCAAAAATAATTATGATTGGATAAATAATTACGAAAATGGGAATTTTGGAAATGGGAAATTAAATTTGGAAATCGGAATTTTAAAAGTATTGTGTAAGGATGGAATTTTGAAAATAAATGATTAAATAAATAAATGTGAAAATTCGAATTTTGGAAATTAGAAATTAAATTTGGAAATTGAAATTTGGAAGAGTTAATTAAAGATGGAATTTTAAAAATAAATAAATAAGGTAATAATAATAACAAAAATAATGATGATTAAATAAATATATGTTGAAATTGGAATTCCGGAAATTGGAAATTAAATTTGGAAATCGAAAATTTGAAGAATTATTTAAAGATAAAAATGAAAATTAAAGTTGAAAGTAATCAAAGTTTAGGAAGTCAAAGTTTTTTTAAAAATTAAACTTAAAAATTGGAGTTTTGAAAAATTAAATTAAAAATTAGGGTTTCGAAAATTTATTTGAAAATGAAAGTTTGGAAAATTACATTTAAAAATAATTAAAGTTCTGAAAGTTAAAGTTTTGAGAATTAAACTTAAAAAAAAAACTAGAATTTTGAGTAAATTGATTAAAAATTGGAATGGAAATAAGATTATTTAAAAAACCGGAATTTTGAAAATCATTTTAAAGAGAATTTGCAAAAAATAAAAAGTTGGCATGTGAGGATAAAGAACAATAAAATAAATAAATAAATAAATAAATAAAGGCACATGCTTGCCCACTAAAGGTTTATGGTGTTGTTTTCCCAACAAAAAAATAAATTAAGAAGATTAATAATAATAATAATAATAATAATCATTTTTCTATGGTCATTTCTAAGTGCAAGTGGGGTCCAATAGCAATTCATGGTGGTCAACAAATTCAAAGAATAACATTTCGGTTAGAGAACCAAAGAAAAGCCATGATATCTAATAAATGCGCTTCTAGTGGCAAGGTCCACTAAAAACCCCTTGAGACCATTTCCTTTAATGTATTTTCCACCACACTAGCTTCTGCAGCCTACATTATGACATGTCCTCCAGCATCCTCGAGACTCATTTTATTTTTTTTGGTATTAAAGTCAAACAAATCATCACCTCATAGCCTTTCCATCATCTCATCAACGTCTTCATCAGTCTGCTTTTCCCCCACTTTCAGTCCAGCCTTTGCTCTCTTAAAGAATAAAATGAAATCGTCGTCTGCAAACTGCCCAATACACCATTGAATCCATGTAACACCATATCTCCCTACTTCTGGAGTGAAGTCTTGAAGTGGAACACAATAAAAGTTGGCTGCCTTGTGCATATCCAAAAACATAGGCTTTCCATATGAACTGCTCAGAGAAAAGTGTTTTAAGGAAAGCCTCACTGCTCTGAACACCTACATCATTCACATGGTAGTATCCACCTAACATACCATTCACCGATGCGTCCACACCTTTCTAATAGCCGATGCCTTTACGGTACCCGTCAGTCTTCTTATGAGAATCTACTCCGTCTCCAATTTCAGCTCTCTACATCTCTTTCACGTTCTTGAATTCTCGGCCCTCATGATTTAGCTCACCATCCTCCATTTTTTAACTTAATTAAATGTCCAATAGCCAATCTCTAACCTCATCTGTCGGTGATACACACAATGCTATGCACCCGAAAAACCCACAGAAAATAGGGAGAATGGCAAGAAAACAGAGCATGAAGAAAAGAAACAAAAATGAACCTGTGAAAGCTACATTTCACATTTCGTTCCAAGGGACTTAGGTTGGTGGGAGGGAGGCAAGCAGATTGAAACAAAAAAAAAATGACAAACAAATGTCTAAATAAAGCCAAGTGAAATAGAGCTTTGTTGGGTTCAAATAATGCTAAAAAGAACAGTGACTGAAACAATAACAAAGAGCATATTGAACAAGAAAAAAAAAATGGCAAAACTCATGTGCAAACTATGTTAGTTGTAATCAAATGTGCACACCAAAACCTCAAATAGCAAAAGAATAAGACAATAGGCATAGAAAATGAAGGTGAACAAGAAAATATCTAGCAAACTCACATGAGGAGTCCTCTAAGCAACAAAACTTTTCTAAGCTTCACCCCGCTCCCCTTTTAGTACCCATTCCTCCATTTTTTTCTTTTTTTTTTCTGCTTTTATTTCCTCTCAACTGACTTCTTCTCCAAGGAAGAATACCCTTCAAAAAAAAAAAAAAATCACCCCCTCCCTGTTTCTGTCTTCCCCCACAAGCCATCACCTGCTCCATTGTGCATCATTCCGCCAATGCGTCACCCTCCAAACCACCACCATGCCCAGCCATGCTTTTTAGCCACACGTCCATGCAGCTAGTTTTTTTCTCCAGAAAGAGGTCCCCCCAGAGAGGAAGGAGTAGAGGAAACAGAGCACAATGAAAGGAAATGGTCTTAGCTCTCAATTTCTTGTATTCTTTTATTGAGGAGGGTTGTTTCATTTAAAGATGAAGAAAAGAGAAAACCCACTTATACTTTAATGCAATGCAGGGTAGAGGAACTGGACCAACATAATACTCTGTGGCATATGTTGATCAGAATCTTGTAACATAAAGCTACCAGGATCCCAAAATATTGTTTCTTTCCTTTGTGGTGAGTGGGGGGAAGAGGTTTGAGGGTTAATTAGTGATTTTGTTAAACTTATCTAATGCTAAATCTGTAAATACGTTTCAATTGTTCCACCAGTCAAACTGAAATCAAGTACCTAGCTTCCATGTTTAGAATTAGTTTCCTCCTCAATTGATTGGAAATGAACTGGTGTTCTACTAAAAAAGAGCAAGGAGAGCACTTGTTCCCTTGTTCGTATTATTACTTTCCATCATTGGATGCTAACATGGACTCAATTTTTTGTGGGTACCTGAATGTAGAAACATGAAAGTTTTGTTGTTGACATTAAAAGTTTCAAAATGACATTTTTTTTCAGGAAATGACACACAACTGTGACTGTGGCCATAGTCAACACAAGGGCATTGAACAATTTGACAACACGGCCGGTGGTAGATCAAGAACATCTCCTGCTATATTCATCTTAATCAACATGAACCTGACGCCTTATGTGAGATTTTGGCCATAGCATCTAGTTATTCTAAAGAAATGGAGAGGATTAGGTAGAGATAATTCTGAATCTCTTGCACTAGATCTACCTTGGAAGGTTAGCCATAAATCAGCTTGACAATTCCAGATGCTTGAGAAGAGGCTAGGTGGTCTTGAAAATCAAGAGGTGCAACAACTGTATAGTCTTTGCATACACCAAAACCTGTTTCTCCACAAGAATAGATAGAAGGCGATTAATCATGGCAGGTAATGCAACTCCAAGCAATAGAGTAAGAGTTGAAGAAAGAACATACATGTTTCTGAGAGAAGTGTTGCAGTTCTTGTCCATCTGAATACCAGCTATTCAAGTGCTGTAGTTTTTTACCTTTATCCCTAAATTATAAAAGAAAATGACCAGCTATTCAAGTTGTTCTTCTTCTGCTACCAATGGACTGATTACTACCAAAAAGTGCTATTTTGTAGACCTAATTATAATGGTTTTAAGCACCTTTGTGTAGTAATCATATTCATTTAACCCAATTAATTCATTAAGGTCCTTAGTAATTGGTTTTAACCATTTTGTGGCAAGTTTACATGTTTATATCAGCTTATGAATCAATTCAAGCATGCCAAATGATGGAGGAGCTACTTAGACAAGCCAACCAAAGAAGAAAAGCAAAGAAAAGCAAAGAGAAGCAAAGAAAAGCAAAAAAGAAGCAAAGGGAAGCAAAGAGGAAAACAGAGGACAGCAGCTGCAGTCTTCTTGGGCACTTTTGGAGCACTTTCCGAAGTCCATTTTCTACATGCTATATACCGTTTCAAAGCTCAAGAAGTCAAGAATCCAAAGCTTCAAACCGTGCACGATTTGGAGCTGAAACGAGGAAGTTATGACCTTCGGAAGAAAACTGCTCCAGGTATGCGAAAATTTCGCATACCTTCTGAATGGTATGCGAATTTCGCATACCTCCTGATCAGGTATGCGAATTTCGCATACCCCTCCCCTGTTTTGCCGACTCCACACGAGATCTTTTCTTTTAGATATTTTTGTATAAATTTCCATTCTTCTCCTTGTAATCCACCAATCATAAGATTTCTTAGCTAGGAATGATGGAAAAGCTTCTCTATTTATACTCCTTTGCATCCGTTGAAACATATGGAGAAATATATGTAATATACCCATATATATTGAAATATACCATAGAGCCTTGCTCTGTTTTCTCCTTCTCTTCTCTTTCTTATTTTCTTAGTAGCCAAACATCCTTGGTGGATGAAATCCCCAAGGATGAGAGGCTAGCCTTTTAAGTTTCTCAAAGTATGGATGTTATGTGATGGCTTGGATGCATTCCATGGAAATCTCTTGCACCCGGAAGGTAAGGTAGTCGTTTTTCATTAATGGTTCATTAATGCAAAGTTTAGTTTTTATTTCCATTAGACAACTTCCAACGGCCAATACTTGATAAGCTTTTGGATTTCTATCCATTAGTTATCTCCTACGAGCTATTGGAAGGTGAGGTTTTCAATTCCAAGTTTTGCATTAATCCATTAGAACCAATTTCAATGGCCATTGAAAGGTGAGTTTATCACTTGGAATGACTTTGAGTTGCCAATATTTGGTAAGCTTTTGGCTTTAGACCATTAGTTATCTCTTACGAGCCATTCAAAGGAAGTCTAAGGTGAATAACTATTGATGAAATTCACTACCATCTGTTTTGCCATTTTAAAGGATTAAAACTTGATTTGCTAAATCCATACCGGTTCGGGAAGCAAGCATCACCATAGTTGCAACCCCAACGCGAGGAGCCTATCCTGAGATTTCCAATTTGCATAAGAGCTAGAGCATAGCTATCCTATCTTTGAGAAACTTGTTTTTACACCCTTTCATTTTAGTCTTTAATGTTAGCTTAAATTAGTTTAAATCTTTCTAAAACATTTGCATCTTCTTTTAAAGCTAACATCCATAAGAAAATCACCTATTTTCCTAATTTGAATATCACTTGTGTTTGCGAAAACCCTTCCCAGTGAACGATCCTAGAACCACTATGCTATAGTAGCTTGGCTACTTTAGTAATAGTATCTAAGGTATAAATTTTGTTGATACGCCTTTAAAGCTAAGCTACCATGAGTCGCATCATGGACCTAGTTGTTTGAGAGACATGAAGATGGATTAGGTATGGGTGACTCTGAAACACTCTGCTACAATAATAAAAATGTTCTTAATTATGGCAGGTAATGCAAATCTAGGCAACAGAGATGTTTCTAATACAAGTGTTGTAGTTCTTGTCCATCTAGTACATATGGACTGCAATTTTTAGCAACATGGTATCACTCCCTCTTTCAACACTAAAGAAAGTTGGCCAGGATGATGACATTTATGAAAGAATTCTGGGAATGTATTGATGACTTGAACCATTCCATTTAGAAACCTAAAAGAATTCCATAAATTTGTTGATGCCAAACTCCCATAAAAATGAAGTGCGAGCCTTCTAGACATGGATGAGAAACCTATCTCTTGGAAGTAGAATCTTGGCCTACTGATTAGTAGTTTGTTTAGTGCATTGTTGTATATTTTTGCCACCTAAATACCAACTATTCAAGTCCATAAGGTTCCAATACATTTTGTTCCTATTCTTTGGTTGCTCTTCTTCTTATATTACCAGGAATAGGTTTTTGATCTTTACAATGTCTAAATCATGAAGGGGAATGAGACTATGTTGCAGTCTGTTCTCTTGCCACCCACTACTACAAAAATTATAAATAATAACGCTCAATTCCATGACGGTTTTTAAAAGTGTCAAGGAATTCAAGCAATAATGACGCTTGTTCAATAACGGCGTTTTTTGAATATTTAAGTTGGCGCTTGAAAATTTTCCATCAATATTGGCACTTTACACAATGATGTTTTAAAAATATGGCGTTTTTTTTAAGTGTCATTGTTGGACCGGATATTATGAACAACCCTAGTAGTGTTTTACATAAGGATGTTTTAAAAAAATGGCATTTTTTCTAAGCGTCATTGTTAGGTTGGATATTATATAGTTATAACAGGCGTCATTAATTCCTATATTATATATATAAACCCATGTTTCCCTATTTCTCAAACACCCTAAATACCTCGCCTCCTCTGAAAAACCTAACTTGTGTAAGAAAGCTAAACCCAAAACCATCCATAATCTGCTACCTTCAGCCATCGAGAAACTCATTGGAGACCACCAGCTATCAACGAACGACCTTCTTGGCTACTACCAACTGGCAGTCTTCCCGGCAATTGTTAGGAGTGCCCCAAAGACACCCAAAAAAATTTCACCTGCATTTGGGGTCATTGTATTGGGTAACTTTCGCATAAGGTAAAGAACAATTAATAAAAAGAAAAAGGATTTGGTTCATGTATTTCAAATCTTGAACTTAGTTTTGTCTATTACAGTTTCTGATATGTTACTCTGCTACTAGAATCTTTGTATTTCTATTGGAAAGATTGAGTTTTTGGTTTGTGTTCAGAGTGGTGCAAGAAAGCTCAATGGATGGAAATGAGAAAGAAGGGGAAATCTCGATTGTGAATATTGGAGGTGGGAGTGTCTTTGTTTTGTATCAGAATATTGGGGTTCTGTTGGTCTCTTCAAGATAAAAGTATTGTAGTGGTTTTGTATTTTTATAGGCCTGTTTTTGGTTATGGAGAGTGGATGACCCAGCTAGATCCCTAGAAATTTTGTTTTTCAAAAGTAAAATTTGAGGGTTTGAATATCTTAGGATTTTATTTGAGTTTAATGTTTGTTTGGGTGTGTGCAAATTTGGCTTTGTTTTAGATTTTAAAACCCATTAAAGGCTTTGGTGAAATGGGATAATGAGGAGCATGCTCTCAGTTCCTGATTCGAAAGTGGAGTGCTTTGATGGAAAAGTGGTTGTTTTGTGAGTGACTCTTCTCTGCAAATTCATAGCATGATATTTAGTTTTCTCAGCTTTAAAATTTTTTGGGTCTTCTATTGTTTATTGATTTTGATGGTTAATGGTTAATGGTTAATTTATATTTGGATTTTAATAATAAAATCTAGCTATAATGGATGATAGAACAAACTAATCATTATTTTTTTTATAACAAAACCAAAAAACATTCTGTTTTAATAAAGAATATGTAGTATTCTTATATATTAAAAATTTTAATAATATCTATGTAAATAAGTTCTTAAAATTTTTATTATTAAATATCATAATTAATTTCAATAGTGAATCATTAAATTGATTCTCCTCAAATTTTTATAATTTATAAAGGAAAAACAGTATAATCTCTCTAATAAATTAATAATGAATTAAGTAACTATTTTTCATTATTTTGTTTAGGCATTTGGATATAGTCATTAAAATGTTATATTTTTATTAGTTATTAAAATGAGATAATGAAAAATAATTTTATTTTAGATGTAATATTTTTTTTAATATTTATCATTTTATTATATAGAAGACAATGGATCCTAATTATAAAAAAATCGACTTTGTTTGAACAATAGAATATTCAAACTTGATCTAGGTGCCTTAGTACCATGACATTGCATAAAGTTGAAACATTCACATTATTGAAAACCTTAAATTTATGGTAAATTTTTTTGTCCCAAAATATATATTTTAAGATATTAAAATTTTAATTTATGGTTTGATTTAATAATTTAAAAAGTAATGACTTTCCATTTATGCAAATTTATTGAATTACTGTGAGTACATAATAAGATAAATAGTAAGGCAATTCTTTGAAGCAATGCTTTGACCCTGAGTAGGTTAAGTATTTTAGGATGCTCATAAATTCTTTCAATTTTTAACCTTGCTTTTCCTATAATATTAGACTTATCTTTACACTATTAAATTAGATATCACAGTACATTCAATAAGTATTTAATTATAGTAAAATTTTGGAGTACTAGTATTGAATTAAAGTTTTGTATGTGATCATATTTTCATTTTTTATACTTTATATATATATATATATATATATATATATATATATATATATATATATATATCATATTCTTTATATCTTTATTATATTATTCTTATAATATTTATACCTAATCAATAAACATATTCAAATAAAATTGGACCCCCTATATTAAAAAAACTGAACCATTATTGTGATATTGTGAAGACAAATAAAATTAACCTTCCCATCTTAGCATACTAGAAAAAAAATCAGTGATAATTCGTGGGGTGTCATGGCCTTAGGAGTAATATATTATTGTTGGTATATGCTATCTAATTCCTTTTTATGACATCGGACTTCAAACATTTATTGACAATAAAAGGCTCTACAAATTGAATTTTGGAAAGTTTTTGTTATTGACATGATAATTGTAAAGGACTAAGTACAGTGGAAAATATTATTTTTAAAATTTGACCATTACACTTTAATTATAGTTGGACTATTACAAAATTTTCAAATTAATTTAACTCTTTGCAAATGGTTGAATTCTCCTCATACAAAACTTTTTATTCAACCCATTTATTAATGGAACTACCTTATAATTGTTACACTTTTTACACCTGTATATTGATAGGTTGAGAAAGGAGAATTCTACATCCTTATTTATTCATAAATTAAATTTATTTGTTTTTAAGCCTATTGAAACAGATGCATTTGTGGTTAACCAAAGACACACTAATAGTTAATTAGTTATTTTATTTTAAACTTCAAAGAAGTGGTTAACTATTGTTTTGGTTTATTTGTTCATAGTAAACAAATATACATAATACAATTGGCTCCTCCATATTATAAGTGGATCATTCTATATTTAGATACTTCAATATTCTAAGATGAGTTTTAGAATTTTCTAACTCTTTTTTTTAAGTGTATATAACAGTAAAAACAACAATTGAAAACAAAAAAACAAATATATATTATATTACATTAGTTTTTTGTTTATATGCCCCCTAGTAGAGTACTTTTATTGATAAAGCAAAAGGCTATAGAGGTGGGGTTCTTTGGAGGGCCTTGGTTGCTTTTATTGTAGGAAAAGTCATTGTGAGTGTTTTGCCTAGGAAAGAAAGAAATAAACATAAGAGTAGGGTGTAGTGGGGTCTCTCTCTTATTTTATTTTAGAGTTGTAAAATAGTTAATGGAAGAGTATCATTGGTTTCTAGGTTTTAGCAAAAAAAGTGGAAGGTTTTGGTAGGCAAAAAATAGGTGCTCGATTGATTTTATTTATTTATTATTTGTTTTTTTTTTTTGGAAGGATTACGATGAAGGCTTTGGAGATTTTTATATTATGATATTTAAACATGATTTTCTTAATTTTGCTGATACTAGATTCTTTGAAAGTAACCACATAAATTCATTTATTTTATTCCTTCTTTCTTTCTTTCTTTCTTTCTTTCTTTTTTTTTCCGGAATCTATAGGAATAATCAATAATGGAAATGGCTTAAGTTTAATTTTTATTCATTCATTTTAGTTTTCTTATTTTAACATGTATTATTAGTATTTGCAATCTATCATGCTTTGTGAAATAAATTGTAGTAATAAAATTATTTTTATTGTTTTTTTTATATTCACTATGTTTTGAGATCTTGTTTCTATGTATTCATTAAATGTTCTAAAATAATTAAAGTACTCTAATAATAAATTGTAGTGTAGCTAGATTATATATTCACTCAAATAACTAATAAATATGATTAAGATATAGAGAACCCTGCCCAACTACACATAAAATAAATTATAATTAAATTAAATTATTTTTTAACATATAATAAAACAAAAATGTAAGGTTATAGTTTATAAAAATAAAATAATTATACTAGATGTCTAGTATCATTAATTAGTTTAGAACTTCTTGTACTTGATAATTTGTTTAATATGTAAAGTTTTGTTTAGATAATATAATATACTCTTCCTTATCAATTAGCATATATATATATATATGGTTATAGTTTTATATTTATTTTAAAACCACAAAAAAAAATGGAAAAAGAAACATGTAGGAAATGCTTCAAAAGAAGAGGGAACATAGGAAAATGATAAATCATAAAAAATACTTCTTACTTGCTCTTTAAGTGCCCTTTTGGCCTTCTTAAATTTAGGAAATATTATACCTCTTTATTGGTAAGTTGGAAGTTGACTTTTTATACTCGTAAGAACCTGACCTTATTAAAAATAGTTTTGAAATTTCCATTTTTACATCATTTTTATAAATTTGAAATTAAAGCTTAAAACCTTGAGAACGATTGGTTGGTTCTAGGCTGCAATAGGAATTTACAACATCTATTTGGTGTTTGGTTTATGGAATAGTAGAAATTTTATTCAACTTTATGCTAGGCAAAAAATATGTTTCTTGTCAATTAACTACGAACTCAATCTCTAGGGCATAAACCTTTCCCACTCTAAATAATTCAAGTATATGTTTTATCTTATCTTCATTTATTATTCCATGGTTAAATTACATTTTCATTGATGTCAATATTGGTATTATTTAAGGTAGAAGACAATGTATGCAAGAAGTTGATTTTCCTTATTGTTCGAGAACAAACCATTAAATAGGAAGTTTAGGGTGGTGGGCAAACTTGAATAGCCTAAATTAATTTTTACGAAGGTTGTAGTTTCAATTATATTTATTGGTTGTTGCATGTATGATTTAAAGGTTTTCTATTTTCTTATATGTGTTTACAGGTTGCAAAGGAAATTAGCTTGGGTTGATTAGACTTGAACTTTCTTATATTCGTAGTCATATGAAACCAGATTTTTATGTATATCATTCTTACTTCTAAATAATTTGAATAACTAAAAAATTCAAGTATGATGGAAAAATCTATTTTTTGGGTTTAAATAACCAAATTGCCTATTCAATCTCCCTCTAGATAATTTTACAAATGAAAAACATCATACCTTCAAAATGATAGTTCAAAAACACAGGATTTATCTCTTTTAGCAGTGATCAAGGGAAAATTGGAATTCCACCTTTGGCTTAGTAGGAATATTAATAAGGAGCAACCGAAGCGTAGAAAGAAAAAAAGTATTAAAGAAAATATTTTTTTTTTCATATTTGATTTTACTATAAAAAATGTGAAAATATAATTAAAAGTATTAAGATCAAATTTTGTAAAGAACATATGGTCATGTCCCCACAAACTCTCATTAGAAAGAGTCTATACAAAATTGTTGTCAAACTGGTGTTGATGCTCTGTTCTAATTACTTGAATTCCCATGCAAATTAGTTTTTGAATTTTATATCACAAGCTTGGAGGTTTGAGTATTTTTACAAACATAAAACTCATCTTTGTTTATTGGAAATTATTCAAAAAAGAGTTTGAAGTCATGTCTTTTTCCAATAGATGCCTTACTATAATGTTGATTGGTATTCTTCCTAAGCAATCTCCTTCTATCACCTATCAGCCCTATCCTAGCCACTAATTTATTTCATAACAATAATGGTATTTTCGGTACACTAATAATTTGTGATTTGTTTGAATTACATGTTAAATTTATATATTCTCCATTATCACCATACTCACATACAGGAAATATGAATATATACGAATTCATTCAAACATGCCTTTTGCTTTTGATTTTGGAACATACCCGAGTCCATTTTTCACTTTTGATGAAGATGTATGGATTTTTTAAGACTGTGGAGGGCACCACCTTTCCTCTGAATTCTCTCTAACGATGGGAGTGGGAGAGAACAAGTTCCTTTTGTTTCAAAACTTTGTCATTATTCAAGGAATAGACACCGACACTTGGATTTATACCCTCCTGCCTTAGGGACCATACCCTTTGGCTATTGGGCCTCACGAGTCTTAGGCCCATCATCTAAGGCCCGTGACGGCGTTGGGCTCTACACATAGGTGGCCCATACTCTTGATCAAATAGAAATCGTATATATATGGATAGTTAAATCCTAAACAATGGTTAATATAATGTAGGTCCATATTTATTCTATCAATCTCTCACTTGGACCACATATATTACAAAACAATGTTCATGATAGTACTTTATTGAGCTCATCTTTGCTATCCTATTCAAATATACTTAAACAATCCGGTCTACTAATTATGCTAACATAGTATCAAAGTGGCCTTCGTTAATCATAATTATAACTAGACTCATAACAAAATTAGCAATATGGATCAAGTATGGATGTGTAGCATGGAAATTACATAGAATGTGATCTCTAATATGTCTATTTCCAATTGGTCCCACTTTATGATTAAAAAAAAAAGTCAAATTCCACTTTCAACACTTGATGCTAAACTGCTTCTGAAAGTCATCATTTCAATTCAGAGTATTCAAACACAATAGTCTTTTAAAATCAAGGTTCGTACAGATAACACAACATAATATCACATCAAGAAAATAAACACAAAATCTAAATACAAACTCCCACTATACTGGCACATCATCAATGTGTACAACACCCATATGTGTGACGTGCTCATGATATACTTTGGGTGGCAAACCCTAGTGAGCGGATCCGCAATCATGGAGTTTGTGCTTATGTGTTCAATCAATACTTGAAAACTCTGAACTCTTTCTTTCACAACCAAGAACTTGATGTCAATGTGTTTGGACTTTGACGAACTTCGGTTGTTCTTAGAATACAATTCTGCAGCTTTATTATCACAATTGATTCTTAATGGTTTATCAATCCCATCAACAATTCGAAATTGAGTGATAGAATTCCTAGCCATATCCCATGGTTTGATGCCTCGTAGCAAGTTATGAATTCTGCCTCCATAGTGCAAGAAGCAATAAGTGTTTGTTTAACACTTTTCCATGAAACTGCTTCTCCAGCCAACATGAAGATGTAGCCTGAAGTAGATCTCCTGCTGTCAAGACATCCTGCAAAATCGGAGTCCGAATATCCCACGATCTCTAAATGACTGGATCTATGATATGTGAGCATGTAATCTTTAGTTCTTTGTAAATACCGCATAACCCATTTTGCCTTTTTCCAGTGATCCATACCTGGGTTACTCAAATTTCTGCCTAACATTCCAACACTATATGCAATATCCGGACGCGTACAAACTTGTGCATACATGAGACTTCCTATTGTCGAGGCATAGGAAACCTCTCCATATCCTTCTTCTCGAGTTCATTTTTCGGACATTGGTGCAAACTAAATTTATCTCCTTTTGCCACAAGCGTGCCTCCTGGTGTACAATTGCTCATGCCAAATCTACTCAACACTTTATCGATGTAGGAATTTTGTGATAGCCCAAGTATACCTCTTGAATGATCCCTATAGATTTGTATACCCAGCATAAAAGAGGCATCACCAAGATCCTTCATGTCAAATTTACTAGATAGAAATCACTTGGTTTCATGCAAAAGTCCCACATCACTACTTGCAAGTAGAATATAATTAACATATAACACCAAGATAATGAATTTGCTCCCACTGAACTTGAGGTATATGCATTGATCAACGGTGTTCTCCTTAAAACTAAATGAAGTAATCACCTTATCAAACTTTCGATACCATTGTCGAGATGCTTGTTTTAAACCATATATGGACCTTTTTAATCTGCATACAAGCTGCTTTGAATCATTAGACTCAAAGTTCTCGGGTTGCACCATGTATATTGTCTCATCAATGTTGCCATTAAGAAATGCAGTTTTAACGTCCATTTGATGCAACTTTAAATCATAATGAGCTACAAGTGCCATGATGATTCTAAAGGAGTCCTTTGACGAAACCGGTGAAAAGGTCTCCTTATAATCAATGCCTTCCTTTTGAGTGAAACCTTTTACAACTAGGCGTGCCTTATACCTAACAATGTTGCCTTTTAAATCCCGCTTGGTCTTAAAAATCCATTCACAACCAATCGATTTTACACCTTCAGGCAACTCTACCAGGTCCCAAACACCATTGTCTTTCATTGATTTCATCTCATCCTTCATGGCTTCTATCCACTTTTCAGAGTCAGAACTTTGTTTGACTTGACTAACTGAAATTGGATTGTCTTCCAGACCCATGTCAAACTCATGTTCTTGGAGATATACAATATAATCATCTAAAATTGTACTTCTCCTTTCTCTAGTGGATCTTCTCAATGGCACTTGTACTTGTAGTTCTTGAGGTTTTTGAGTTACTTCTTCATGAACTTGAACCGGTTCCATAACAGTAGGAGGAATCTCAGGTGTGTCTTAAATCTCTGTTATTGGCTGTACACTCTGGATAGTGTCATCAAACATAATATGACCATGTCTAGTTGTAATAATAGGAATACTAACAGATTCCTCTCTTCAAAGACCACCTTTCTTAATGGTTCTCTCTCACTTAACTCAACATCCTCAATGAACTTAGCATTGCCTGTTTCAAAGAAGGATCTTGTTGAGGGGTCATAAAACTTGAAACCTCTCGACCTTTCAGAATACCCTACAAAGTAGCAACTCACTATTCTGGAGTCCAATTTCTTTTCATTTGGCTTATAAGGCTAGCCTCAGCTGGACAACCCCAGACATGCAAGTGCCTAATACTAGGTTTCTTGCTAGTCCATAACTCATATGGGATTTTGGCTACTGCTTTGCTTGGGACTCTATTCAAAATGTAAACTGCAGTTTTGATGGCTTCGCCCCAAAGTGATTCTAGCAAGGTGGAATGACTTATCATACTTCTTACCATATCCTTAAGAGTACGGTTTCGCCTCTCTGCTGCACCATTTTGGCTTGGAGTCCCCAACATGGTGTACTAAGGAATGATACCACACTCCATCAAATATTTGGCAAATAGCCCTGAATGTTGTTCACTGGATCTATCATATCTACCATAATATTCACCTCCATGGTCATATTTGACGACCTTTATTTTCTTGCTTGGTTGGTTCTCAACTTCAGCTTTGAAATTCTTGAACACATCCAATGACTGAGACTTTTCATGAATCAAATAAAGATAGCTATAGCGCGAGTAATCGTCAATGAAAGTGATAAAATATTGTTGTCCATTCCAAGAAGGGTAGGAAATGGACCACAAATGTCCGTATGTATCAATTCCAAGACGTCATTGCACCTATTGGCATCCTTTTTCCTCATATTTGTTTGTTTACCCTTAATGCACTCTATACATACTTGAAAGTCTGAGAAATCAAGTGTATCAAGAATTCCTTCTAACACAAGCCTTCGAATACGTTGATTTGAAATATGACCCAAACGCCTGTGCCATAACATTGATGAATTCTCATTTATTAATTTTCACTTAATGCCATAATTACTTGAATGCAAGGTTTCATTTCCATTAGTGGCCTTTATGTTCAATTTGTGTAATTTGTCTGTTAGACTACCTATACCAATAACATTTGAATTTAGATAAAGACTAACCATTCCATTTCTAAATGAACAACAATATCCAAATTTTTCCAGACATGAAACAGAAATTAAATTCCTTCTTAACGACGGTACTACAAAAGTCTCTTCCAAATCCAAAGTACATCCAGAGTCTAACTATAATCTAAAAAGACTAATAGCCTTCACTGCAGCCTTGTTTCTATTTCCCACATAAATGTATCTTTCACCATCAGTTGGCATTCAGCTCCTTAGGCAACCCTGCATAGTGACACTTATGTGAGTAGTTGCACCCGTATCTATCCACCAAGTGTCAGTAGGCACTAAAGCTAAATTGATTTTTGAACAAACAAAGTTGAGAAGTGTACTTTTCTTTTCACGCCAAGTGGCGTATTTGGTACATGTCTTCTTTATATGACCAGCCTTTTTGCAAAAGAAACAAGTGATCTCCTTATCTTGTTTCTTCTGCTTTGATATCCCAGAAACTGCAGTTTGTTTTCTTTTATTATCCCTCTTTCTTTTCTTGTTGGTACCAAATCCCTGAGATGTGGAAGCCAAGTGCGCACTTTCTATCTTCTCTTGTTTCAATCTCTCTTCCTCTTGTACACATTGAGCAATAAGCTCATTCAAAGTCCATTTTTCCTTTTGTGTATTGTAACTGATTTTGAATGGACTGACTTGTGTAGGCAGAGAGATCAAGACCAAGTGCACGAGTATGTCTTCCGACAACTCTAACTTTAGTGCCTTGAGTCTAGTCACAAGATTAGACATTTCCATTATGTACTCCCTTATATTCTCTTCCCTTGATACCGCATGGAGACAAGCTTACTAAGAATAGTGTTTCTCTCAATCTTTTCGTTTGCAGCGAATCGGTTTGCTATCTGGTCCAAGAATGCCTTGGCTCGGGTTTCCTCAGGTGTTGCACCCCTTATAGCTTCTGGAATTGAGTGCTTCATTATCATTAGACTCATGCGATTGGATCGCTCCCATTTTTCCATAATAGACCTTTGCTCAGCAGTGCTAGCACTAGTAAGGTCTGGAGGGCGATCCTCTCTTAATGCATAGTCTAAATCCATGCACCCAAGCACAATTATAACGTGCTCCTTCCATTTCTTGAAGTTTGTGTCATTAAACACAGGAATGTTATTAACATTTGCAGATATAGAAGATGTTGAATTCATAATAATAAAGCTCACAATCAGTCATATAATCATCATATATACATGAATAAATAAACATCATATAAGATACCTAGCACAAACATTAATATTCAGTCTTTGGACAAAAAAATATTAACTTGTAATTGACATCCTTATACAAAATTAATTCATAAATATTGACAATAAAATCGAAACAATATGTTTGTCTTTGGATTGACATACAATATACAAGATAAACTTTATATGTCACATATTTATGACTACTTTATTTATTATCATATTAAAATAATCTTCCTTTGGGCCGATTATGTTAAATAATAATAAAATTAACATGTTTACATATTATAAAATGAATAAATTATATATTATATGTTACTTTGGCAACAAATATATATAATTCATTTATTTTAAAACATTAAACATAAATACAACAAGAAATAATTCAATCAAAATTATTTATTTATTTATTTATGCATAATCTCATGTATATATATAACAATTGAAGCATAAAACATACATAAAAGCTTTTGTCTAATGGTTTAGGCATGGGCTTTATTTTAAGGCAACAACCAATGGTCATGGGTTCAAGCCAACCCACCCCCTTGGTTATTTTATTTTACTAGCTGGTCTAAAAAAGCATCATAGTCAAATGGGTGGGCCTGGATTGAACCTAGGCCAGGGTTCAATCCCCAAATTGCAAAGTAAATAATGATGCAGGGGCGTGCAATTTAGATGAAATATTACCCCTATTTTATTATCATTATTCACATTGATCACTTTACATGTAGCACAAACATAAAATTTTCCCATAGCACAAATAACAATTGTTAGATTTCTTTATTTTCCATTATCACCCAAGACACAAAAACAGGATATATGTATATCAAGCATTCAAAACATTCCTTTGATCTTTGATCTCTGGATAGGGTACCAACCTGAATCCATTTTTGATTTTGTTATTTTTATTGGCCCAGATTCTATATTGTTTCCCCTGGATCTTTCCTTTTTTTGTTTTTAAAGATTGTTTTTGGTGAAAATGGAACCGGAACCTTGCTCTGATACCAATTGTTAAATTTATATATTCTCCATTATCACCATACTCAGATACAAGAAATATGTATATATACGAATTCATTCAAACATGCCTTTTGCTCTTGATTTTGGAACATACCCGAGTCCATTTTTCACTTTTGATGAGGATGTATGGATCTTCTAAGACTGTGGAGGGCACCACCTTTCCTCTAAATTCTCTCTGACAATGGGAGCGGGAGAGAACAGGTTTTTTTGTTTCAAAACGTTGTCATTATTCAAGGAACAGACACTGACACTTGGATTTATACCCTCCTGCCTTAGGGACCATACCCTTTGGCTATTGTGCCTCATGAGTCTTAGGCCCATCATCTAAGGCCCGTGACCGCGCTGGGCTCTACACATAGGTGGCCCATACTCTTGATCAAATAGAAATCGTATATATATGGATAGCTAAATCCTGAACAATGGTTAATATAATGTAGGTCCATATTTATTCTATCATGACAGCCAATAATTGGCTCATAAGCTGATGAGTTGGTTCTCCTTCAAGCTTTCTACAGTATACTTTAGGCACCTCCAGCGCAGTGAAGTGAATACCCAAGCTTTTTGGATTTCTCCTGGGACACCTGGAAGGCTGGCACATAAGGTTTGTCATCTGCACACCTGCCATGAGTGACAAACACATGTGGGTTCATCTCAAAACTCAATAAGAACAAAGAAATAGCTCAGCCAGTCTTTTGATTATAAATTAAGAATGGAGAAAAACTGTTATGTCAATCTTAAGAAGCTCAACCAGTATTTTTTTTTTTTATAGACAACAAGAACATGCAGTAAAGAGTGCCAAAAGAGGAGGGGGCACACCCTACAAATACCGAGAGAAGCTCAACCAGTATCCATGAAAGGTTTAAGTAGCTCAGCCACAAATTTCGAATATGTGCATCCTCTTTGTTCTCTTTATTCTCTTCCCACAAAGATATTCCTTCGATTTTGTGAAACAGTCCTAGTTTTCTTTATGCCATTCTACTGTTGTTCCTATGAGAGGTAGTTTGGGCACACTTCAACAAATTTGTAAAATTTTAATGTTTCAAAACCTTGTTCATATCATTAATCTGATGTTCAAACTTAGGCTCATGGGTTAAAAAAAAAAAAAAAAAACCTTCATTTGTTGTCCAAAGCAATTGAGTCAAAATGGGTGCATGGTGATATTTCTTTTATTGTTTCACACAAATTAAGAATATCCTAATGGTATGTTATTCTACGGTCATTTACATGCTATCATAATTTTGGAGTTTATTTAGGATTTGATTTTGAAGAATTAGAAACATTGCTCAATGTTTTTAAAATAATTATCTTTGAAAATTTTGAAATGATAAACGCCTAATAAGTTTTTTTTTTTTTTTTTTCCTATCATTAAAAATATTACCATTTTTGCTGGCACTCATTTAATGAAGTAACAAGTTTAAGTTTACATGGTTTGCTTATATCAGCTGTGAGCTTTGTTGGTGAAGTCACACCCAGTGTCCTTTGATGATCGGAATATGCTTCCTTATACCGGCTTCTGTGGCAACATGTCCAGTGGAATAATCGGGTTGATGCTCAAGGACACAAGCCTTTTGTTTCCTGTGTCTTTTAATTATTACTATGAAGCAATTTTCGGTTTTGTGTCTTACTGCAGTATATAAATTTTGTTCAACATATTTTACCACTTCCATCAACTGATTCCATTCTTGGACCCTCATAATCCACTTGGATAATTCCCTCTTCCTAAGTGTGATTGAGTTTCACCTTATTCTAACACAAATAGGAAACTTGAACTGGGAAACCTATAGGTGATACAGATAAAAGCCCCAAAACCCAGCAAATCATAGGTGCAATGAGGTTCATAACAATAAGATTAGCAGGAAAGCACCATTAGTTTATGATTTAGTTGCAAGTCTAGCAGTAAATACCATGATCAGAAACTGACAAAGTTCTTCTCCTTCAAGCTTTCAACTGTATCCTTCAGGCTCACCTCTAGAGGAGTGAAGTGAATGCCTAAACTCTTTGCTTTCTCTTGGGATACCCGGGAGGATGGTGCATAAGGTTTGTCATCTGCGCATCTGCAACCAAACACATGTGGATCCCATCTAAGAATTTTTTGCATGATACCAAGGCATAAATATTTAAGGGGAAACAAGATGGCAGGTACTCTTCAATGTATCCAATGGAACAATAAGAAGTAATATCGTGTTGATCTCACTTGCTTCTAATGATGGCACTAACGAGCATTAGCAATAACAAATAGAAACTTACCTTTCAGGTAGAGGTAATCCAGGGTAGAGCTTGCGCAAAATCTTCAGTATCTCAGAATTGTGTAAATCCCTCTCTACTAAGCAGTATCTTCCACTAGCTTCTGGGATCTCATATGCTTGAATGTGTGCATTGGCAACATCTCTAACATCAACCCACCAGGATGATATATTGGGAAATGTTTGAGCTCCTGCAACAAACAAATTTCAAATGCTTGCATTTGAAGAATTCAGTATCTTGATATAAGTCTGCAATGTGCTTGTGGATATTTTGATGTTTTGTCATTCATTTTCTTGGATATTGTCAAGTGATTAAACTAATCACATTGGTTATGCAGTTTAAACCCGTCCAAACAGGAGTACTATTAGTTAGCGCAAGAAGAAACAAAACATATACTTATATTCAAGTAGAGAAATAAGAAACAAAACTTAGAACACATTTTGCTGAAGAGTACCATTTATGAGGTTCAAAACTTGCTCTGCACTTAGATTAAGAGTGGGCTGTAAGAGAGGACCAATCACCCATCCTGGATTTATCGTGACCATGTCAATCCCATTCTCCTTTGAAAACTTCCAAGCGGCCTCCTCAGCTAAGGTCTTTGAAAGCCATACCATTGCTATCAAAAATCAAATAATGACATTTGGTTAGAAATGGTTTCAGTATGCAGTGCAACAACTAATCAATACAAAAACTTGCCAACAAGTTCAAAGGCTTGTGCACACAAAGCACATGTTTGAATCAAATTTGAGATGACAGAGGAGTTACATGAATTGAGTGAGAAACAAATTGATGATGATACCCTCTCATACTTCTAGTACTACTACCAGGGAAAAACCGGTAAAATATTTCATAAAACATGCAAAAAAAGATGGTATGTGATAAGAAATAAACTCAGATGCAAACCTTTGATTCCTTGCATATAACTGGATCTGAAAACCAACTCTCATCAATTAGCACCTCAGGAGTCAGAGGTTCTCCAGTGAATAAAACTGAAGCCAAAGACGATGTTACAACCACTCTTTTGACAGACGGAACTTTTGAACAGGACCTTAGGACATTGATGGTTCCCTTCAATGCAGGGTCAATCAATTCTGCCTGAACACGAAAAAAGAAAAGAGAAATAGAAGTTAGCTCAATGTAAGTATAGAAATGGAAGTGGTGTAGGTTGAACCTGGGGGTTAATGGCTTCCAATGCAACAGGGGATGCAGTATGAAAAACACCATCACATCCATCAACTACAGAATCAAAAGACCCTTCTTCCAATAAGTCTGCTTTGAATAAATGAAGCCTTTCCTGAGCTCCATCGAGTGAAAGCAAGTGCTGTGTCTTCTTTGGATCATCTGTGGCATATATACATATAAATGTAAGCACAACCAGTGAGTTAAATGGAAGCATATATAAGTGAAAATGCCCTCGGAGGTTGAGATAGAGAACTGACTTGGGTCTCGAACGGTTGCTTTGACAGTGTAACGGTGTTGGAGCAGGAGCTTCACCAGCCATGAAGCTATAAACCCAGAAGCTCCGGTCACGGACACCACCTTTCCTTCTCCACTCATCTCCCTTGACGTCTTACGAAACCTTCAAATCTATGTTATCCACTCGTACACTTGGTGTATATAGAGATAACATACAGAGAGAGTGACATGTACTATTCGAATGCGTGTGCGAATTAAAATGCAGGCATGTGAGAATGAGTCAGCGTTTGGACCTCCTTGGTCACTGTCAGCTTCCCTCATCCCCTTGCTTTTACCCTCGGTTTTCATTCCACAAAGATGTCCATTTTCCTTTGACTTTCCATTTTTAAGGATGGAAATTATAATTCCACAAAGGCGTATGAGATTTTTTTTTTAAACCCCATAATTGTTGCATTTTTTAAATAACACCCACATATGAACAAAAAAAAACGTCTTAAGGGTAAGGTTTGGTTGATAATTTTGTTTCTAAGTTTGCGGTTTGAAAACTACTTCACTACCATCGAGTCTTATATCAACATCATTCAAGTTTAAGGCACAAAATTTGAAACTTAAGTAAACAGGTCAGAGTTTAGAATTAGAATAAATGAATGAAATTTGAAACTTAAGCATTTTTAGTATATTATTTTTGTTAGTGAGAATTATTTTTTATAAAACATATTTATACTCAGCAGTAATTAACAAAAATTTGGGGTTTCAATCTTATTGTCTCTGATCATTTCAGTACTCTAAGAAACAAAATGACCAGAGATTGTATCAAACCCCATAGATAGTAAAACTTCAGTAAGCATAATTTTCCCTTGTTTTGGAATGGTAGAGCAGCCAATCACAGAATGAAGGTAATGGGCCATGCCACCTCACTGCATACATTTCCAAAGACAGAGCTCACCGTGTCCTTACATGTTTGTTAGCTATCAACCTCTGCATAAGTTAATGACAAGTGAAAATCTTCCTCAGTTACTTCCCAAACAAAAAATCTAGTTTGGAAGGGGCCTAAGGTCTACGAATCTCCTTGGTGCCCATTTAGGATAGTTGATAGCTTTTGTTGTTGAGCAGAAGCGGAAATAGAAGTTGCTGCTTTTTATATGCTGTTGGCTTTCTTTTGGAGAACTTGTAGCATGTCTTGGGGATTGCTTACCATGAACATATTAGAAGATATATGACTCCAACACACTTAACAATGAAGTTACCAAGAAGACACCATTTTTTGTTTATGATTCATTTGCATGGCTATACCATGTGTCAGAAACTGACAAAGTTCTTCTCCCTCAAGCTTTCCACAGTGTCCTTCAGGGTCACCTCCAGAGGAGTGAAGCCGAAGCCCAAACTTTTAGTTTTCTCCTGGGACACCATATAGGTTGGTTCATAAGGCTTCTCGTCTGCACATCTGCCACAAATGAAACAGAAACACATTTTCTTAATCAATCAGTGAAACGACTGGTACTGAAGAAAAGAAAACTCTTAGGACATGGACCTGAAGCTTAATCCTATATGCAATGAAACGTTAAAAAGCACAAAACACATCTCTTTGGGTAATTGAGAAGATCCCCAAGCAATGGGGATTAGTTCTTTTGTACTAGAAGAATGAAATATGGGTTTAACTAGACCTAAATGGCAGAAAGTATTCAGTGAATCAGAAGAAACTCCACCAAGGTCAATATTGATGACAGGAGTTTGAAACAAGGAAAGGTTCTCATACCTCACCAACTTCATTCAACAGGAAAACACATTTGTGGATATGATCAGCCAAAACAGAATAAATAATATAAATCAGAAAATTCCTGAGCCCCGATCACTGAAGCACTTTTAGACCCTTAGCACTTCGATAACATATTAAGAATTGGATGCAATTCATAAGAAGGCAATATGCTGAAATAGCATAGACATGCCATTATGACCACCGTGAATGGAGAAAGGCTACACATACATGTGAAATATTTCAAACATACAATAGTATTTAAAGTAAGACACAGTGGTCCAGCCATGGCCCAAGTAAATGCAAGCTACAACCTATTGGATTCACAGGCACATCATAGAGGATAACACAGACTGACAAGGTAGGCGAATTTGCAGCTTCCCAGCTCATTCAGATGGAGAGGATTCACCTCTCCAAAGTTTCATTCTCAAGGCAATGCCTTTTGTGAAAATCTCAATAATTTGTTGATGGTGTTGTTTCAGTCTTATTAGAACAACTGTTTCTTAGTTTAGTCTATTGTCAATTGGTGTTGTCTGTGCAACCAAATGATGGAATCAATGTATCACATATTCATCCAATGCAGGTTACTTGTTTTATTGTGTCTGTTGCCTTCCTGATGTAGTTGTTTCCTTTTGTTTTTAATTTTTACATTTTAGTGCTACTTTCATACTACTACTTGCACTGGAGTTGTGCCCCTTTTTCTAGGTACTTCTTTACAGAATATGTATATATTAGCCTATCAACAAATAAAAGAAAAAACCCAAAATAAACAAAAAGAAGTAGCATTGCCTAAGCTGCAATATTGATTTCAAAGGGCACTAATGCAAACTAGAAATAACGCCCTGCAAATAATAAAACCTTACTTCTCAGGTAGGTTTAAAGCAGGGTAGAGCTTGCGCAAAATCTTCATTGTCTCAGAACAGTGTAAAATGCTCCCTACTAAACAGTATCTGCCTCTAGCCGTTGGAAGCTCATATGCTTGAATATGTGCCATGGCAACATCTCTAACATCAACCCATCGATGTGTTTTATTGGGAAATGTATCTCCTGCAGCAAACAAATCTCAGAAGCTTACATCACAAGTATTACGTAAGTGTACTGAAAGTATCAGTTTCTTTTGCCTATTTAAGTTTAGCGTGCAATCTGCTCAATGATAATATGATGTTTTTCCATTTATTTATTTATAGTCATTGTCAACTGATTCACAGAAGGAATTCCCCTAGCTTTTGGCACAATCTCAAAAGTATTACAGCTAGAAATTTTTGAAGCACACATTTTAATCTTAGACTGTTTGTCTCAAACAGAAATGCTTAGAAAATGATGCAATCACACTTAGCAAATACACTTATATTTATCACTTTATGTAATGTTGGAAATTACAAGTGAAAACATTATTTTGTACAAAATACCTTTCTTATTTCATACGAAAGATCGAACGGTTCTAAAGCAGCACGACAAATTACTTTGGTTATTGCAAGCATTGAACTAAAGCAACTACCAACAAGTCTAATCCCAATTACTACGGTCTGGACCCATGAATCAGAGTACAACCATCAAGGCACAGGTTTATCATACGTCCAATGCTCAACCTAATGGCAACACCCTCATAATTGAAGCAAGATACAGGGGAGGTTAGTTGGAGGCAGAAGAGGTTGGCTAGTGAGGAAACAAACCATATTGGCTGTTAAGGTAGTATTGATTATTGTAAGAGTTGTCAATAAAGTAACATGATATTGCCCTATAAAGCCACTAGAAATGATTCTAAATGTTTAGAGAATGTTAAGGTCTGTAAAATAGTCCAAAAAAGTTAGTAGAAGTTTATAAAAATACTGATCAAGTGAGTTGCACATGAACAACTCATTTGCAATGGAGTTGGATGCGGGGAACCCCCACTTTATGCGAATTATGTTGAGCTGCAGTAATATTTAGATGGGGTAGATCAAAAGGATTAATGGGTTATTTAAGAAGTTCTTGCCCTTGGCTTGAACTTGCATGTAAATATACCTCAAGTTCAGGATAGTAATTGCATACGCATGCTTTCAGTCCTTTCACAGTCCAGGGGTCCTTCCAAACCAGTCTGGCTTAGGAGGCCAAAACTAAATATATCTTCATCTAATCTCATATGCAAATCCCCTAAATGAGTATCTTGGTGATATAACTATAATGACCAGAGGAGAGAACAATTTTTTAATGTTAGAAGATTAGTCAGCATATATCAAAATGCATATGTAGTCCTTTTATGTGGAACTGTGGAAGTCTTGTGACGGTTTATTGATAAGTTTTGATTTAAACTTCTGAGTTTCCATTTGCAGGGCCGTTGGATAGAGTTGACTCAATATTGAAGTGAAGCATGTATTGCTACTGGAGTAGAAAGATAAACATAAAAAAGAGATTCTCATCAATTGTAGAAGAGTACCTTTTAGTAGCTTCAGAACTTCCTCCACACTTAGATTAAGAGTAGGCTGTAAGAGAGGGCCAATCACCCACCCTGGATTTATTGTAACCATGTCAATCCCATTCTCTTTTGCAAACTTCCAAGCAGCCTCCTCAGCTAATGTCTTTGAAAGCATATACCATAGCTAGTAGAAACCAACATGTTTGAAAATATATAGTGAGAAGCATTTCTATGTATGCTAGTAGATAATGGAACATAGAGAACAAGCAATGAACTTATGAACCCAAGCAAAATCAATAGGAGGCTGTGCAGGCATACACACTCACATTAAAACTAATTAGATATGTCACAACTGTTTTGTCAACCCATGTTTCTGAGCCCATCATGTTTAATGGACAGTAAGACAATCAGAGATTAACATCCATTTCATTCATATAATATCCAAATTAGAGTTCTCATTTAATTTCTTGTTTGAGGAATGCGACTTTATGGATCAGACAGCTACCAACACTGTATTAGTGAAATATTAGACATACATGGAAGGATTATTTAATCTAATGGCAGGCTTAGCAAAATAAAGGGATAATCCTCTCATTCCCATCATGTTATTTAACCCTAAGCTGGCTAGCAGAAGTGTAAAAACAAGAGGGCATGACAAATTGGCAGCTACTTCTGCAGGGTAAAAGAAGTGAAGAGCCATGAAAAGAAAACTTTTGGTAAAGCCACAAACAAGAACATGCAAAAGAGATAGCATGTGATATCATCTCATTTAAGCAACCTTTGATTTCTCACAGAAAACTGGATCTGAAAACCAACTCTCATCAACTAGCACATCAGGAGCTAGAGGTTTCCCATTGAATGCAACTGAAGCCATAGATGATGTTACAACTACTCTTTTGACAGATGGAACTTTTGCACAAGATCCTAGAACGCTCATTGTTCCTTTTAGTGCTGGGTCAATTAGTTGTGCCTGAAACACGGAGAAACAGATAAAACAAATCTCCACATAAGTAGTCCAATGAAGATAAGCTAATTAAAAGCTAATAATTATGTATAGAAGCAAACATAAGATCACATTATGGATCCTAAAGAAATTCTCAGCTTGTCTATGATCTATGTTTTTGTGTGACAATATTATGCAAACAGTTATTTACAAGGAAGGATGAGAAATCCTTCAAACAAGTAGATGTACAAGAACATGACTCAATAAGGGGAAAAAAAATAAAGGGAAAAAAATGAAGAGACAATGAACCCTCCAGCCTTAAAGATTAACCCCAGGTAGAAGTATATGATATGGCTCACTCAAACAAAGTTGGCATAGGACATGACTTCTCTCTTAATCAGCCTCTCATCTTCTTGATTTCTCGATCTAAACTTTCAAGAAATGATCAGCCAATGTCTCTAAAAAGATCCACTATCCTCCACAAGTGGTGGTTTTATCTCCCTGACCCTTTTTGACCCAGTGACATGCAAGACAGAACCATTGCTCAATTCTCCTTCCCCATAAGATCATAAACATCCAACTCTTTCACCAGATTTACATCCCTTCTAATAGTTTCAGGACCTCTGCATCACATCAATAGCAAACCCCATCACAAATGACATTAAAAAGCCCTAATAATCACACATCTATGGACCTGCAAAAGGCTGGAAATTTCCATCTGTCTCGAGTTTGCTAGGTAACATCAACCAAACTTGAGCTTTAGGCTACCATGAGGCTAAAGAGCCCACTACATTTTTGACATCTAAGTAGACTATCTAGTGGAAGACTTAGTTCACCTTTTGACACTAACTTATCATGTATCATTTGCTTCTATTTCTTCTAGATAAGTTTGAATATCCGTACATATGTATTTTCTATCTAGCATCGGTCTATCTCAGGCCTTAGGGTCCTCTATTTTCAACTAGTTGAAATATCTTATCACTTTTTCTTTTTCAATAAAGGCATAGAAGGTCTACAATAAAGTAGCATTCTTGAACGGGTCATAGGAGAAAGGAGCCACTGAAAAACCGAAAGGAGATTCTGAGTCTTCCAAAGAGGTACAAGCCTAATCCCTCATGGAAAGAACAGAGACATGGTAAAATGAATTTTTGCTCTGTTTGTCTTTTCATTTTCATATTTTCATTCATAACTTGACCCTTGATTTGGCACAAACACACACCTATAAAGTTTTGTCTATTGAAGGGCCATCCACAATTGCTCTTATGGCCAAAAAGTCACAAACAACAGCATGCCACATTCTGAAATGAAAAGATGCTGCCTGACTTCACCAGAAAAGCAAGGCAGGTGAATAACTAAAAACTGGTGCCCACACTGTGATTGTTGGCATGCTGCTAATTCCAATGATTGAGGTGGAGCTGAATTCGATCACATAGAAGCTGGTATGTTAATTGTATAACATGTTGTGTCCGGAAACTGAAAAAAGTGCAGAGTGGACTGGCCACAGTCAGGAGTCTAGAAATAGCACAGGCAGTGCCTCCTCCAGCACAAAACCACTCTCCAACGGGAAAGGCATATTGATCTCCGATCCAAAAAAGAATGTATATACATTAAAGGGAACCTAAAGAACTCTACAGTGACAAGCATTCAAAGAGTTGTGAGATAATAGACATTAGCACACAAGTCAATGAAAGATTTTCTCATGTTCTTAAGTATCCAAGCATTTCTCTGAAGCCGAATAATCCATTAGCCAGCTAAGTTGGTCTCTCTGCACAGTGCTCTCCCTCTAGGACTCCTCCCACCTCCCAAACTCTTGAGGAATCCCAACTACAAAAAACAATATCTGCCATTACATCAACACAAGATTTCCCTTTGTAACTGAGAGAACTTCAAAATCGAGGCTCCATTGTGTAATATGAAATCAGGTTGATGAGATACATTATGATCATTTCATCATATTGATAAGCTATGTTATCAAAGAATTTTGATAAAATAAAATGTTGTTGGGCGTACCATACCTATTTATGAGAAGGAGATATTTAAAAAATAAAAAAATAAAAAATCCACATTCCTACATTTCAAAGAAAGATGCACAACATTGATGGAGTTATTCCATAACTGTTCCAGCATCTAACTCTCCCAACCACTATATGGAGTCACATGGTGATGGTGACAAAGGAAATGCGGTTACACATGAATTATGATAAAAAATAAATAAATAAAATAAAATAAAATAAAATCTCTTTAAACCTAAAATGAACCAAAAAATAAAATAAAATAAAATAAAATTGGAAAAGAAGTATAGTGGTACACCACAAACCAGTTGGTTGGTGAATGAGCCTAAACAAAATAACCCATGCCAATCATCATAGACAAACTCAATAGATTATGTTTGGTTCTCGGAAAGTACTAAAAAAAAACACTAAGGAAAATAATTTTTTCATGTTTGATTGTTCTATAGAAAATACCGAAGAAAGACAAATATAATTAAGACTAATTAGAAACTTATGAATTTTCAAATTATTTAATCTTTGTATTCAATAGTTAAAATAAGTGAAATAAGTTTGAAGTAACATATAAAAATAATTTTTGACTTTAAATCTATTTTTAATTTTCCTTCAATTTTTCTTTCTTTCTACTTTTCCTTTCTATTTTCTTTCCCTTGCATTTTGCCTCAAATTTTCTAGGAACCAAACATAGCCATAAGGTTCATCCATCAAATTCTAGAAGTAACTATTATTTTTATTTTTATTTTTTTGCTGATCATGTTATGACAGTGCCAGTTTAGAATCAATAACATAGCAAATATGTCATGCAATTGGAGGAGTTATGGATGATCCTTGTATTCATAACTACATCAAAGGTATAATCATGTAGACTTAATTGAGTTTTTAAGGGGCAGTGCCTAACTAACTAAAATTAGCGAGTAATATATGAATCTTGTGAAGCATTCCTATTTTTAAAAAAATAATCATGTGGAGCAACTGAGCTGTTTGAGAAAATAAAGGAAAAGGGAATTTGGGAAGGTGAGGGAGGTGAGGAAGGAGGTAAGGAAAGAGATAGAGAGAAGGAAACAACCACTTCTCTAGCATTTTGTGGAATGCATCCACTATTAGTAAGCACATATACCTATTTCTTATACCTATAGCATTCAGGGTCCGGAGAAAATCATAAGCAACTTGTCTAACATTTTGTGGAATGCATCTTCAGTCACCTTGAGGCAGTGGTTGTCAGTTAAAATGCTATAACTCTCCACTCTTGAAGATAATCACAAGGAGTTTTTGTTTGTTTGGGGGGGGTGCGGTTGGTTTGTTTATTTCAGGATTTAAGGTAGGAAGTAGAGGTGGCAAGGGAGTGGAGGTGCCTCATCTTTTGTTTGCGGATGACACATTGATTTTTTGGTGAGGCTTCTAAGGACCAACTATTGCATCTTCATTGGGTCTTGATGTGGTTTGAAGCAATTTTTGGGCTCAAGATCAACCTTGAAAAAAGTGAGCTAATCTTAGTTGGAAGGGTTCCAATAATGGAGGAGTTGGTGGATATTTTGGGGTGTAAAGTGGGGTCATTACCTTCGAAGTATCTTGGGCTTCCTTTGGGTGCTACCTTTAAATCGACAACAATGAGGGACTTTGGTGAGAGCGGATGGAAAGAAAGCTCACAAGGTGGAAGAAACAAAGCTTGTCCAAGGGGGTGGGGTGTTTAACTCTCATCAAAAGTACCTTGTCTAGCCTACCCATTTATTTCATGTCCATTTTTGTTATTTCAAGAAGGGTCTGTTGTAAATTGGAAAAACTTCAAAAGGACTTTCTTTGGGGAGGAGGGTTCTCTTGAAAATAAGCCTCACTTAGTGAGTTGGCACAAGTTTGTAAGCCAAAAGCGAAAGGAGGGAGGGCTAGGCATTCAAAATCTTTCTATTTTGAACAAGGCTCTCTTAGGAAAATGGAGTTGAAGGTTCATGTCAGAAGGGGAGACCTTGTGGAAGAAAGAAATCATTGGTAAGAATGGGGTAGAAGAAGCAGGTCGGTGCTCTTTGGAGACAAGGAAGGGTCATGGCATAGGATTGTGGAAGGCTATAAGGAAATGATGGGATTCTTTCAAAAACAAGATTTCCTATGATTTGGGTAATGGAAGAAGGGTAAGGTTTTGGAAGGACATTTGGTGTGGGGGCACCCCTTTGAGTACCTCTTTCCCCTCTTTGTTTCCTGTAGCCACTTCAAAGGAGGCTTGGGTATGTGATGTTTGGAAGCATATTGATTTTGAGGGGTGTTGGACCCTTGTTTTGTAAGGAATTTCAAGATTAAGAGTTAGGTTATGTTGAAGCACTCCTTTTGCGTTTGCATGGTAAATCAATGAGAAGGGAGATGGATGACAAGGTGGTATGGATGGCTACAAAGGGAGGCCAATTTTTAGTTAAATCTTTCTATGATGGGATGGTTCAGAGGGGTTCAAATTCTTTCCCGACAAGGCTTATTTGGAATTCTTAGGCTCCAATAAAAGTGAGTTTTTTTTGTTTTGGGAAGCAACTTGGAAGGGGATTCTAACTATGGACAATTTGAAGAGAGGTTGGACTTTGGTAAACAAACGCTTTTTATGTAAAGATGAGAAGGAATCTTGCAATCACATCATTCTTCATTGTTCTAAGGCTAGTTTGTTATGGCAATTAGTTTTCTCCTTGTTTGCAGTGGTTTGGATGTTGCATACCTCAGTCCAAGCAACACTTCTTAGTTGGCATAGCCGATCCGTTGGGAGGAGGAAAAAAAAGGTGTGGAATGTTGCACTTCTTTGTTTGTTTTGGACTATTTGAAAAGAGTGGAATAGAAGGGCTTTTGATAATGTTGAGCTTTCGTATCACGAGCCAAAATTCTCTTTTCTTTGTAACTTTTTAGAATGGACCAAAGGGGGTCTAGGGCAAGAGTCCTTTTATATGATTGATTTTATCGATTGGTTAGGTTGCCATTAAGAAGAGGGTTTTTGTGTTTTTTCTTTGGTGTGCACATGCGTACTTCCTATGTACTTGGTGTAGCCTTTTTTTTGGCTCTTTAACATGTCTTTTGCTCTTTTGCCTATCAAAAAAAAAAAGCACAAGGAGTGTTTGGATCAGCCACCATAAATTTCCATTGGAATAGCCTTGTTACGGTGTGAGCATTCCCATGCTGCTGTCAAGGAAGTTATACATTCCTAAATAAATATTCACAGGGTTTTTGGTTCTTATTGATGCAAGACAAAGGGCCTTTATCTTCTTTTGAACAAGCATAACAAGTGGAGAAAAGAAGGATTAGGGGGGAGAATGAAAGAAAGAAAGAAAAAAAAAAAAAAAAAGCTATTCAATATTTTTGCACATAAGCAGAATATAAAAAATCCAATATCAGTTTCTCTCTTTTCCACCATTGTATTGGTTTAGTGAAATCAGCATTCACTACCATTGGATCAGTTGAAGAAACCACATACAGAAAGAAGAATCATGCAAATTAACAATTCATGATTAGTTAGTAATTTCAAGATCAGTAACTGATTGGAAAAGAATATAGACAATGCTAAATTTTACAGTATGCGAATGGAACCAATATAGGATAAACCTGGGGATCGTCAACTATCAGCACAACTGGGGATGCTGTATGAAATACTCCATCACATCCATCAACCACAGAATCAAAGGATCCTTCTTCAAGTAAGTTTGCTTTAAACAAATGAAGCCTTTCTTTAGCACCTTCAAGTGCAAGCAAGTGTTCTGTCTTCTTTGGATCATCTGTGGCATATATAAGCACAACTTGCATGTTAAATGGAAATAAGAAGAATGAAAGCTTACAAAAACTTTATTTTGGTAAGAACATATATTATGTGATAGAAAAAAACAACCCCAAATGGGGAAACCCTAGTACAGAAGGAGTATACAGTGGAAGCATGACTAGAATATTAAGAAGTTCAACTATGCTCTTCTTAAAAGAATGGGGATTGAAGTAAAATGGATGGGGCGTGTAGAGTAGTCATTTTCTCAACTGCAATTGCAAGCTTTTGGATCATTTATGCAAGATGATTGGATTTTCAAAGTGCAAGAAACTTCAGTTGTGATGTACAATTTGTTGAAATACTAACAATAGAATAGAGCTAAAGGCATTCAAGAGGAAACCGAAGAACAGCAAAGAAACAAAATGAAGACCTAAACTGTCCTCTTGTCTTGTTTGTATAACAACAAAAGCTTGCAATAAAGCCAAATAATTGTACAAAAATTTGTTGATTTTCTTCGTTTCTCTGAAATTATTTTCAAGAATAAGTTTCCAAAAAGAACACAGGCCCATATTTAGAGTTTTTGGTTCCAAAACAATTTGGTATGGCTGAAGGAAAATCTTTCTTTCCCTTTGCTTTTCTTTTTTAGACCTCCCCAGTGTCTTGTAAATTAAATGCAAATTTTTTTACAAGAATAGTAGTAATTAAGAAGGAACACATGCAGAATCTGAGATGGATTGATTCTGAAAGTATCTGAAATCATTTTTAATAGCATAAACTCGATCAATTTGCCCTGTAGAACCATGTAGAGAGTATAATTCCAAGAAAATTAGGACAACACAAAGACCCGAGTACTGAATATTGACTTTCAATCATAGATTAAACTTCTGGAAAAGGAAAAAGGATAAAGACCCATCAAAATACCACTCAATCGAAGCTTCACACTGCTAAATAACGGCCCACCCACATGCATAAAACTAACATTATGCTTGAAAAGTACTGAAACAATAAAGAAAGAAGAAAATTGGGGATAATAGCAAGTGGGATTCGGGAATGAGAAGTTTTGTAATTGGGAAGAGATCTGACTTGGGTCTCGAACTGTGGCTTTGACGGTGTAGCCGCGTTGGAGAAGGAGCTTCACAAGCCATGAGGCTATGTACCCAGAAGCTCCGGTCACGCACACCACCTTGCCTTGCCCGTCCATTTCTCACTCTCCTTGTAGTCTACATTCAGTCTGCTGCAAAAGATCAAAATTGTAGTACACTAACTGCCTTTTCTCAGATTCCACTGTCGTAACAATAATTATATTATGGAGATATTTATTTGGGAAACTTAAAATATATGATATTGAAACCCCAAATATGGAAAGCAATCATTAATGGGCAAAATAATATGAGAATTATGCACTCTATGCTAAGTCAATTTTACTACCAAATTGCCCCCGATGTATGCTGCATCAGTAGCCAAATAGCCTCCACGTCAAACTTCAATAAAAATTAAAAAAAATTGTGAAACTTGTCAATTGCATAAAAAACCACCCGACCCGACAAAGAAATGGAAAAAAAGAAAACCAATTCTTTGTTTGAATTGGAAAAAATTCTCAAATCTATAGTTCTCCACCCTAATTTGCCTCTCCCAAATCTGAACATTTGGTTGTTCATTTCTCTCTCTCTCATTTTAGCAAATAAAAACCTTGAGCCGAAACTGGAATCAGCATCTAACTTTCTTCTCAAAAACTCCTGTAGCCCTAAATCTGCATTTTAGTTTTTCAGCAACCAATCTGAGATTTTCCCTAAGCCGAAATCACAAAAACTTGCCATTTCAGAAGGTCATTTGAAATCTGAATCGACCAAAACCTTTACGTCCAACAAACCGAACTGATACCCATCTTCCCGGATTCTCAAACTTCTTTGTTTGTCTCTTAACATCTTGATTAGTTGAACATGTTTGTCTCTTAACGTCCTGAGTAGCCGAAGCTGATGCCCATATTCCCAATACCTTGAAGTAAATCGAGCGGGAGGCATATATTCTTATTGCATCATCAAAGTTGGAATTTTGTTAAGGTTTCTCGAAATGGAACAGGAGTTTTCCCTTTTATGCTTGTTTTCCGATTAATCAATCACAGGTGAGTTTTCATTTATGGGTTTGTTTGGATGGTATGAACATCTTAGGGTTTCAAGTGTTTTATTTTGGGGTTTCTTGTATTTTGCTTCATTTTCAGTAAAATGAAATATAGGATAAATTTGTTTCAGTTAAAGATATGTTTGTATTTAGAGAAAAAAGTATTATTTATTTTTTATTTTTTGGCTTTCCAGGAATTGTGTTGTCATGATATTTTTTGGGAAATTGGTTCAGCTGTATTACTACTAGTTGATGGAAATTTTATTTCAATTTTAATGGTATATATGAGAGTAGATTTGAGTAGAAATGAAAAGGTAGTTTGAGTAGATTTGCCTTTTTAGGTTTATGTAATGGTAGGTTTATAACTACTTTCTGAATAAATGTTGTTTAACTACTTTTTGGATTTGTGTTTTTAGGTTTATGTAATGGTAGCTTTATAAATGTTTTGAGGTGAACAAAATTTTTAAATTAAAACAGTTTTATGAGGTCCTTTATCTTTTCTCATAAAACAAACATAACTTTGAATAAGGTTGCACATCTTGGGTATAGAGGAAGGGTTAAGCATGCAGTTAGATGATATAAATTTGGTTTTTCTTACAGTTGTTAGTATTGTGAGGAGTTGCCTTAACTAATAGTTATTGTGAACTAGAAGTTGAACAGTTTTGTTGAGAATCATTTGAGCTTGGTTTATTTGCTCATATCTATATGAGCTTGTTTTTATGCATGTTGTTTTACTGGAATTTTAAGTTCAACTTTCTGCTTAATGGTTTGTTATATCTTGTTGTTACTTTTTTCAATCGTTGAGGTTTATAGATGTTTATGAGAACTAGCTTATTCATTATGGCAATAGGGAATGGTAAATATTGAAATGGGTCCCAAAAGTAATCTTCTAATTTTAATGTTTCTATTCTTTCCATCAACGTAACTTTGTTTGAAGTAACGCTTATCGAATGTATATAACCTAACTTTTTAGAATGTTATGACTACAAATTACATCCTATTAATGAAGTTGTGTTTTGAACAAACAACTTGAATCTTTACTTTGAATTGTTTTTCTAACTTTTCCAATCAATTATTTGAAGGACCATTAAATGTATAATAGGTTCGTTCCTATCGTAAATTTGATTTGGAATGTGAGAGTGATTGACCATACAAATCCTGTTGTTGACAGCTAGAATGCTGACTGTTTACTTTCATAATAACATGATAATTAACAAGTTGTTCATTCTATACGTTGGTTGCCTTTTCCTTAGTGGCACTGGATTTGGGAAAAACAAGTTGAAATTCTTGCAAATTATGCAACTTTATTATGGTGTAGAGAATTTTGGCACTCTAGACTACGTCATGTTTGAAATAACTTCCCTTTAGTTATTTATGCTCAACTGAGACATGCACGGAAAAGTGTTCATTCTATAATTTCCTCATATTTTAAGAATTTTGGAAGTTTGGAGTATCAATTAAATGGTGAACTTCTTTTTGTTCAACAGAGGTTACCTGGTCAAAGGTTATACCTGAAATTTAAATCTATATTATTAGTCCATTACTAAACCACTAAAGGTTTGTTAGGGACTGTATGGTCAGTATGTTGACCTTTGCTATTGTTGTTACTGGACTTTAAGTAGTACCTTAACCATGCTTAGGTACTACCTTAATCAAGCTTAGGTACTACCATAGTGAACCGTAGGTACTACCTTAGTGCAGGTGTGTGGATTGTGATTACTTAACAGACCTCAAAATGTAAAATTTGGGTATTCATTGAATGACGTGTAGTTTTTCGTTTGAAAGTAGTCAAGTAAGTTGTGGTATTCATAGAACTTATATTTTCTTTTATTATGAATTGAATTGTGAAAAATGAATTGAAAAAGGTTTGGCTAGAAAGGATTCCACTTTAAAAGACAAACAAATTTGTATTCCACATCGGGGAAAAAATTTTAAATATCTTTCAACGTTCTTCCATATAATATGAAAATGAATTGACTTATTTATAATTTTATTTAATTATTAATGTCAGGTTTATCTTAAAAATTTACTAAGTATAAAGCATGAATTTATAAAGTTGCCAATTTTGTGTTTGATTGAAAAATAAAAGTTTGAAATGCCTAAAATTTTATAAAAATTAACTGAATTTCACATGAAATTGTACTTTGGTTTGATATGAGAGTTGTGGATTTAAAGATCATGCTCCTAATTGCTCTTGCTTAGTGGCCTGTAGTTCAGTCTGCCTTTACTTGGTTTCCACTTCAAATTTATTTGAGTTTTTACTCGATGGCCCTATTACACTTTTTGATAGCTTAAGTGAAACTAATCATAGGAGATTCCACTTTAGGTTATTTGATTTTGGACTGGTTTCGGTTTCCTTTTTCAGGTACACAACGAAGAAAATTCCGGAGATAGGGAACAAAATGCTAGAGATGGAGAATTGAATTCAGAAACTGGAGAAATGCAATCTGAAAGTGCTGAAACAAATGAGTAGAGCAGGCAAGACCTGAGGAGAGCACATATGAAAATAAATTAGACTTAAATGATGATGACAAAAAATTAGAACAAATTCAGTTAATATAGAATTAGAAAGTAATAATTTTGCCATGTAAGCATTTATATGCCATATGTAGTGAAGGAGTATGTTTCATCTTCATTTCCCCTGTGTTTGATGAATGGTATGGAAGGCTTTGCCTATGCCATTTGTTTGAAGATAGTAGGACATGTTTGATGAATTACTGTCCACATATGCAAACAAGCAGTCAAAGTAGTAAATTTTTTCATTCTATTTGAAAGTAAGTTATGCTCACTAGAGTTCAGCCTAACAGAATTACAGGCACATATGCATAACATAGATAAATTGGAAGGATGACAATTTTTTTTGCTTGTGTTCAACCTAACAGAATTACAGGCAACTCTTACAAGAACAACATTGATAATTGGGGTCTGGCCATGGTAGCAGTTGAATGTGCTTCTGGATATTTTATATAGTAGTTCAATTGGTGCAGTAGAAATATTCATATGCATATATATAGGTTTATGCAAGTTATACATAAAGCCCAAACAGGTTCTTGAGGATGGACGATGTTGATAGAAAGGCATAGAACAACCAGTTTGCTTTATGGCTGATTTTGTTATGTCTTCCAATTATAGGAAACTGTAGAATGTCATTTGGGAATGAAAACCACTAGCATCATCTAGGTAGGTTAACTTAGTATTCTCATTGTCACTGCATTCATTGGTCCAATGAGGCAGAAATGCAAGCATATTAGGAGCAGACGATGATAGAGTGGCAACAAGAATTGGAAGCTACTATAATGGTTCATGGAGAAGATGTCTTTACATTCAATCTGTAATGACAATCTGGAGATGACTTGGATGGTGTATACCTATTAAAAAAGCAATTAACATTGGTTTAGCAAAGTTGCAAATACAACAAGGGTACAAAAATGAAGAAAGGAAACCCAACAAATGTGGAGTTCAAACAAAATTTGCATATTTGGAAAAAGGTTCAAAGTGTTGTATACCACAGATATTTGTTATCATATAAAATTATGCCATCATTATAGTACCAAATAATTGTATACATATCTATATAGTAATAGAGAGATGTGGATGAAAATCTATGTACAGGGACTACATGGCATCAACATTGGCTAGTCCACAATGCTTGGCCATATACAGTGCATTGAAGGCAAGTACATGATGAAAGAAAAATGTGAAATGAGTTTGACATGTGACATAGATTAAGAGTTCATTTTTTTGTTCTCATGTTTGGTGGGCTAAGAAAAAAAATTGTTGCCTTAATTTCCCATAACATGGAAAACAAAAAGTAATGTGCACAATCATTGAAATCCTTATCATTGACACATGTATGACAACAATTGAATACCAAAAATTACCAAAATCACAATGAAATGGCATAGTACATAGGGTGCATTAAGGTAGTACCTACGGTACGTTAAGGTAGTACCTACAATACGTTAAGGTAGTACCTACGGTACGTTCAAGTAGTACCTTTACACTATTATGATTAGATCAGATACGAAGTGACTAACCAATTAAGATAGAGTAATGCTATGATCCAATCTGTAATGGAATGAAAGAAATGTGTCTTCAGTACAAAATTGCAACATTTCTCCAACGTGCATTAAGGACAATAACCAAATGGACCTTACTACCTAAGAGTAGTGAGATAGAACCTATGATGCCTAATCTATTACAACATAACAATGTCATGTTCAATTAAAGAAACTAACATTTTCAGCCAAATGGCTTGGTTCTGTATCAAACTAGGATGAAATTGAATGACAAAGATACATCATTTGATTGACCATGGTAGTACCTAGGATTCACAAAGTAACCATGGAGCATTTACGAAACTAGTATCCAAGTTGTGCTCAGTTGCATCGTTAAGGTTCCCAAATGTGGAGATAATGTGGTACATTTAAGTAGTACCTAAGAGACATTAAGGTAGTATCTAAAGCACATTAAGGTAGTACCGTAGGTACGTTAATGTAGTACTATAGGTACGTTAAGGTAGTACCTAAAGGACATTAAAGTTATACCTAGGGTACGTTAAGGTAGTACTTAATGTACATTCAGGTAGTACCTTCACACTATTATGATTACATAAGTTACCAATTGACTAACCAATTATAACATAATAATGCCATGCTCCAATCTAGCATGCAGTTTTTATGAAATGTGTCTTTAGTACAAAAGTGGAACATTTATCCAATGTGCATTAAGAAGAGCAACCAAATAGACCTTACTACCTAAGGAGTAGTAAGATAGTAACTACGATGCATTAAGTTCCATAGGTAAAGTACATGACGATAGTACCTAAAGTGCATTAGGGTAGTACCTAAGGAGAACATGCTAGAAATCATTTTAGACATATTAATCCCATCTACAATTCATAAAATTGTGTACTGAGTCCAAAAGTTCGACATATAGCAAATAATTATCAAATTACAATGGAATTCAATGCCAAAAATACGTCTTATGCTCAAGAAAGCTCCTACGGAGGATTGATAAAGTAAGTACCTAAGGTTCACAAACCAACTACCCAAGCTCCATTAAGGTAATACCTAAGGTTCACATAGGTAGTCCCCAAGCTGCAGTAGGGTAGTACCGTAGGAACATTTATGTACTATCTTAGGTACATTTACCCACATGGCCAATCTACCATTTGCCTAAGGTCATATGTTCACCTATGCCATTACAACATAACAATGTCATGCTCAATTAAGGAAATTGTGTATTATCTACTTATTTCTTGATTCATCTTAAAACTAGGATGTAATTGAATGCAAAAGATACATCCTATGATTGAACACAAGTAGTACGTAGTATTGACAAAGTAACTACAGTTAGTTCACAAATGTAGTACCTAAGGTGTGCTAGGGTAGGGCTATAGGTTTCACAATGGTAATATGTATAGGACATTAAGGTAATACCTAAGGTACATTAAGGTAGTACCTAAGGTTCATTACGATAGTACCTAAGGGTTACTAAGGTAGTACCTAAGGTTCAGTCAGGCAGTGCTTACACCTAAGGTGAACAAACTCACTAAAATTGAAAAACATGATGCCCAAGCACATTGCAAAGGTTCACAAAGGTTACAAGCCAAGGTGTGCTAAGGTATAAGACCATAAATAGCCTTATGACTTGACGTAGAGCATGTAGGATGTGTTTGAGATACAGGAATTGGAATGCCAATGGAACTGAATCATAATATTATATAGAAGAGATGAATCAAAATTCTAGTAGGAGTGAGAGTAGTTTCCCATCAAAATGAATACATCATTCATATTCTCATATTAAAAAACAATCTAAACAAATTAATGAATGGAAAATGCCATTACTTCCCATTTATCATTCTTTATTCTACCTTTACAAACATTACCTTATAGTGTTACTCAAACATTATCAAATCAAAAACAAAAGAGTATCATATTTTCTTCATTCTATCTAACAATAACCATTGTAACACATCAAGGAAGTTACCCTTGGTGCAACATTCACATTTCCAAATACCCCAATGTCCAAATAGTAAAAAAAACAAGGATTGAGCCTACAATCATGCGGTCCAAAATCCACCTGCGCGTGAAGCTATCGCCTCACCATTGCACACAAATTTCGGAGTCTAACAACCACTCCACAATCGTTGATGTGCTCTATTTAAAAAAAAAAAAAAAAAAAAAAAAAAAAAAAAAAAAACAAACAAAACAACACTAAATAAAAATTAATTACCTTAAGATTTCCGGTAGGGGTTAGGCCAAAATGCAACCTAACTGGACGAAAAAGAGATTTCTTCTTCACGAAGCCAATATTTCACATTTGGTGTTTCGTTCGGGTTCACTCTTTTTAACCAGAATTTGAATCACAATGTTGCCTCCTCAAGCCTTTTGTTTTTTTTTTTTAACTGGATGTTGTTACCATGAAGTGCTCCATTTGCTTTTTCAGAAAGTGCACAACAAAGAAAAATGTAGATTGAGGTTTTTGATTCATGGTTTTCTCTTTGAAATGTGTGAAATTTTGCAATTTTAAACACATTCTTTGCTCCAGGTGATTGCAGACATGAAGATGAAGGAGAGAAATGTTCCCAAACTTTGAAAGGACGAAGTAAAGGGAAATCCGAGAAAATGTCAGTTCGGTTTGTTGGATGTGAAGGTTTTGGCTGATTCAGATTTCAAATGACCTTCTTAAATGACAAGTTTTTTAGATTCCGGCTTAGGGAAAATCTCATATTTGGTTGCTGACAAACTAAAATGTAGATTTAGGGCTACGGGAGTTTCTGAGAAGAAAGTTATATGTCTATTCCAATTTCGGCTTAAGGTTTTTTTTTTGCTAAAATGAGAGAGAGAGAAAGGAACAACCAAATGTTCAGATTTGGGAGAGACAAATTAGGGATGGAGAATTATTAGATTTGGGAATTTTTTCCAATTCAAACAAAGAATTTGTTTTTTTTTTTCCATTTCTTTGTCAGGTCGAGTGGTTTTTTTAATGAAATTGACAAGTTTCACAATTTTTTATTTATTTTTATGCTTTTCAAAATGATCAAAAGAAACAGAGAAGTCCAAACTAAGCAATGATATTATTTTTCTGTAGGCTGGAAGGAGAGGGATGGACCCAAGGCAAAGATGCATGAAATGCTGCCTCCTGATGGGATGAAGAACAAAAGAAGAATCACCAGATTATTTAGCTTGACCAAGAAAGGAAGAAACAAAGAAAACAGAGTTGAAGAAAAGAAAGTGGTAACATATGTGCAAGGATATTCCAACCATCGAAAGATACTGGTGTGATATTACCGAAGCAAGCAAACTATCTAAAGTCAAACAAGTCGCTCTATTTAAATTTTTTCATATGACATATATACCCACTGTCATGCTGTCATGCTGCAAACTTTGTGGATCAATACACACTGCAATTATTAAAGAGACAAACATTCAAAACCACGGCACTTTTTCCTGATATGCTAACCTAATGATTAAGATTCAATCTAAGTAATAAAATTATTACAGTTGAATAAAGCTTTTTACTATTCTCGACTAGTGGGTACAGAGCAAATCAGAAGGGTTTTCTCCAGAATTGCAGGATTATCTAGATACTATAGGTGTCCCAAAGTTACAGAACACACGAACCAATTGATAGAATGTTGGCAATACTCTGAAAAGGGGAATGCTCCACAAGCCACCCTTGATCCCTCAAAACATCAGCACTTGGTGCACAACCTCTAAGTTACACATAAGGTAGACTACAACTGTAGGCAGAAGCTGAGTGTCTGACAGGTCCATCATGTTGTGGAAGAATCATGTCAATCTGACAACAAGCAAAAAATTTAAAGGCTCAACTTGAGTTTGAAGGAAGAAATCGACGCAATTGGATAGGTTCAAAATTTAAGGGTCTCTTTACCATGCATAGAGAACAACATTGATACAGGTTAAATTTTGATGTATGCTCCTTGGACAACCTAGGACAATTGGGAATTGGAGGAACACTTACAAATCATAAAAGGGCAGAGATTTTAGTGTTGAGGGTAGGACTAAAGCTTGCTAAAGATGAGGGTTTACCTAACCTTCTAGTAGAAGGAGATTCTGCAATAGTGATATATTGGGTAAATAAGGAGAGAAGATCATGGCAATTTGATGAATGGCTATTCCAAAATTTTTCATCAAATCTTTTTTTTTTTTCTTTCTTTTTTTTTAGTTTATTTATTTATTTATTTTTATCAGAAACAACAAATAATCCATTGAACCATGAATCAATAGTCCTTTTAAGAGGAGTAACAACCACAAGAAAAAGAAAAGCAAAGCCAAATTTGGAGTTCACTAGATGAATGTTATCAAATGCACAAGAACAATGGTACTTCCTTTGAATGCAGGTGTGTACGTAAACACACCTGCATTGTCAGGATACGTGTTACCTGAATGTGTAAACATCTTGGTGTTCATGATTTTGATTATTTGAAAAACAGGTATTGGGTTAGTGGATCTCACAGTGATGCATTTTGAAAATGATGAGTAGAAACAGACAAAAGCAGACTCTGTCCTTTGACTCAAAGAAACAGAGAAGCAGTGGAGATATTTCAAGCTTCCTTTTGACTAGGAGGAATCCAAGACAGCAATGCATCAAATTCTGTCTTGATAAGGAGATAGAGAGATGGGAGAGCCCAGGATGCTGCTTTTTGATGTGGGGTGAAGAAGAAATGGACAAACCGCACACCATTTGGCCTGACCAAGAGAGCAAGGAGCAGAGGAAACAGAGGTACAATGAAAGAAAATGGTCTTAGCTCTCAATTTCTCTTATTCTTTTATTGAGAAGGATTGTTTTATTTGAAGATGAATAAAATACGAAACCCCTTACACTTTGTTGCAATGCAGAGTAGAGGAACTGGACCAACATAATACCGTGCAGCATATGTTGATCAGAATCTTATGCTAAAGCTGTAAGTATGTTTCCAATGTTCCACTAGTTAAACAGAAATTTAAGTACCTGGCTTCTGGGTTCAGAATTTATTTTTTCTTCAATGGACTGGAAATGAACTAATTTTCTACTGAAAAAGAGTAAGAAGAGCACTTTTTATTTTTTTGGATGTTAACCTGGACTCAATTTTTTGAGTACCTAGGAAAGCAAAACCTTTCCGACCAGCTTGTTATGCCCCAGCAAAGATTTGCTGATCATGAATTGCCCTAGTACAGATTAGGGTTCCATATGGAATTCTGAAAGAAAATTACATAAATTACTTGGTGGGTTCTTCTGGTACATGATATTCATGAATTGAAGGTTGGCCATACATCTTTCTAATATAAGTTCTGTAGATCTTGTCCATGGGTGATTCGCCCATCTAGTTCACAGGGACTGCAACTTTTAGCAACTTGGTATCACCCCCTCTTTTAGCATTGAAGAAAGCTGGCCTCCAACTAAGACACCAGGATCGTTCCATTTAGAAACCTGAAGGAATTCCAGAAATGTGTTGATGCCAAAGTCCCACAATTTTGAAGTGTGAGACTTCTTAACATGGATGACAAACCTGTCTCTTGGAAATAGAATCTCAGCCCGCCTGTTATTAACTTGTTGAGTGTATTTGTGTGTATTTTTGCCATCTGAATACCAACTATTCAAGTTCACAAGGCGCCAATATGTTTTGGTCCTACTCTTTGGCTGCTCTTCTTCTTCAACTACCAGGGAGCCATAGATTAATGCTCCTCTTCACCATATCAAACAAAATAAAATGTAGTTTTTTGAAAATATATATATTTTTAAATAATAATAATTAAGGTATTTTAAGATTTTTTTATAAAAAGTTTTTAAAAAACAAATTTTAGGTCTAAAAATAATTGAGAATGTGCTAAAAAAAATATCATTTACAAAAGTGCTTTTAAAGAAACACTGCACCCTTTGTAGTGTGATATTTGTAGGGAATTAAACCGAATTCCCAACCCGTGAGAAACAAAATTAAAGAAAACACACGCCAAAGAAAAGATAATCACACGCACAAGACAATATTTACGTGGTTCGGCAATTTGCCTACGTCCACGGAGTTGCAGGGATATCACTATTATCAGGGAAGAATTCAGAGTACAACCTGGCGGCTACAATATTCTCTCTATATATATAACACGACAACCCCACCACACTAAAAAACCCTAATCAGAAAGGGTGGTTCCACAATGGGCTAAACGGCCCAACAGGCCTCAATAAATCTCCCATTAAAAAACCATGCAATATTATTCGGGTCGGGTCGTCAAATTGGATCAAACAAAACTAGGCTCCACAAAGCCCAACAAATCTCCCACTTGGAGACTAGTCCAATCACCAACATCAAACCGCTATCCTCCAAGAAACAATCCCTCATCCCTACAACTCATCCTCCTGTCCTCAAGCTAGAAGACCAATTGAAGCTGCGCACAGCTTCAACTTCTCAATAGTGACACCCTTAGTCAACATGTCTGCAGGGTTCTTAGATCCACAAATCTTCTCAAGTATTACCAGTTTATCCTCAACAAGATAACGGATAAAGTGGTATTTTGTTTGTATATGTTTCGACTTTGAATGAAAAGCCGAATTTTTGGCAAGAAAAATTGCACTCTGACTGTCACTGTGTAGAATGCCCATCTCCTGCTTCTTACCCAATTCATCTAAGAAACCATGTAGCCAAATCATCTCCTTTCCAGCTTCAGTTGCTGCAACATACTCAGCTTCTGTAGTAGACAAAGTAACAATCTTCTGTAGATTTGAAACCCATGATATAGCTGTACCACCTAGAGTAAAAACAAACCCAGTAGTACTCTTTCTACTATCAATATCACCAGCAAAATCAGCATCTACATAACCCTGCAATTTCAAACTTGCACCTGTGAAACAAAGACATGTATCTAATGAACCCTTCAGATATCTTAGAATCCACTTGACTACCTCCCAATGCTGCTTTCCAGGCCTACTCATGAATCTGCTCACAACTCCCACTGCATGTGCAATGTCTGGCCTTGTACACACCATAGCATACATCAAGCTGCCAATAGCTGAGGCATAGGGCACCTTGCTCATATGGTCCCTTTCTTCTTCTGTCTTCGGTGACTGTTCTTTGCTTAGTTTGAAATGGCTCCCCAAGGGTGTGCTCACTGGTTTAGCTTCATTCATGTTGAACCTGCTGAGAACTTTCTTCACATACTCTGATTGTGAAAGCTTCAATGTACCATTAGCCTTATCTCTAATGATTCTCATACCAAGGATTTGTTTTGCAACTCCCAAATCCTTCATTGCAAATTGTTTGGACAATTGCTTCTTCAGATTATTAATCTTCTCAATGTCAGACCCTGCAATAAGCATATCATCCACATACAACAGTAATATGATGTAAGAATTGTCAAAAAACTTAACATAGCAACAGTGATCAGCTTCACATCTCTTGAACCCAATTCTATGCATAAAACTGTCAAACTTCTTGTACCACTGTCTAGGAGTTTGTTTAAGGCCATACAAGCTTTTTCTCAGTTTGCAGACTAGATTCTCTTGTCCCTGAACAATGAACCCTTTTGGCTGAATCATGTAAAGGTCTTCCTCCAAGTCACCATGAAGGAATGCTGTCTTCACATCTAACTGCTCAAGATGTAAGTTTTCTGCAGCCACCATTCCTAGTACAAGTCTGATTGTTGACATTTTCACAACTGGAGAAAATATCTCTGTGTAGTCAATGCCCTCCTTCTGCTGGAACCCTTTAACAACTAATCTGGCCTTGTACCGTTTACTACCATCATGCTCATTCTTTATTCTGTATACCCACTTGTTGTGCAAAGCCTTCTTTCCTACTGGCAATTCAGTCAATTCCCATGTCTGATTCCCTAACAAGGAATCCATCTCATCCTTCATGGCTAACTCCCACTTGCTTGAATTCTCATCTTGCAAGGCTTCATCATAACACTCTGGCTCACCGCCATCAGTCAACAGGAGATAATTTAAAACAGGTGAATAACGCTGCGGAGGTCTAATGTTCCTGGAAGATATGCGAACTTCAACTACAGGTGTACTCAGATCTACCTGTGAATTTACATTCTCCTTATCTTCTTCACCCCCCTTCTGGACAGTACTTTCAGTCAATTCATCTAAGTTGACAAACTTAGATTTCTTTTGATCTATCTCTGTAACATCTGACACTACAGTTGACCTGTCCTTGTACATAACCTGTTCATTAAATATCACATTTCTACTTCTGATGATTTTCCTGTTTTGTTCATCCCAAAACCTATAGCCAAATTTCTCATCACCATAGCCAATGAAAAAACATATTTTTGACTTTGTATCAAGTTTACTACGAGCATCAGAATCAATATGAACATAAGATACACAACCAAAAACTTTTAAATGTGAAAACTTCACCTCTTTACTGCTCCAAACCTCCTCAGGAAGTCTGAACTCCATGGGAACTGATGGTCCTCGGTTTATCAGGTAAGTTGCAGTGCTAACAGCATCAGCCCAAAAAGTTTTTGGTAGTCCAGCATGCAACCTCATACTTCTAGCACGCTCATTGAGAGTTCTGTTCATGCGCTCAGCCACACCATTCTGCTGTGGTGTCCCAGGAATGGTCTTCTCCAGCCTAATTCCCTGTGCAGCACAATACTCATTGAACCCTCCATCTATGTACTCTCCTCCATTATCTGACCTCAAACATTTTACTTTCAAACCTGTTTCTGTCTCAACCATGGCCTTCCACTTCTTAAAAGTTTCAAATACATCAGATTTATTTTTCAGAAAATAAACCCATACCTTTCTACTTGAGTCATCAATAAAAGTGATGTAGTACCTTGAACCTCCTAGGGATGCAATCGGAGAAAGCCCCCACAAATCAGTGTGTACTAGTTCCAATTTTTCAGCCTTCGGTGTCCTGCCAGTTTTCAAGAAGCTTACCTTTTTTTGTTTTCCTAATATGCAACTTTCACACATGTCAAAATCAATGGATTTCAATTCTGGTAGTTTTCCTTTTGACAACAGCATCTTCATCCCTTTCTCACTCATGTGACCAAGTCTACGATGCCATAGGCTTGTATCAGTACTTGCATCAGCAACTGCAATTGTGTCTCTTGGACATGAGGTCATATACAAAGTACCAGTCTTCTTTCCACGAGCCAATACCCTAGCTCCCTTTGTAACCTTCCAAGTACCACCAACAAATAGTATTGCATGTCCTTCATCATCAAGTTGTCCAACAGAAATCAGATTTCTCCTCAGGTCAGGAATATGTCGAACCTTCTCCAGTAACCAAACAGACCCATTGGGCAACGATATTCGGATGTCTCCCAGACCCACAACATCCAAGGCTGAACCATCAGCCAAATACACCTTACCAAAATCACCTGCAACATAATTCTGTATGATTTCTCGGTGTGGAGTGGTATGAAACGAAGCTCCTGAATCCAAAACCCAATCATCAAGTGGACTGTCTACTGCAAGAAGTAATGCATCCTGTACCTCTTCTGTTACAGCATTAGCAGAATCATCTTCATTCTTCTTCTTAGGGCTTTTGCATTGCCTTTTAAAGTGACCTGTTTTCCCACAATTCCAGCATTGTACTTGTTGGCCTGATCTAGATTTACTTCTGTTCCGATTAGAATTTCTGGAATTTGATCTACCCTGATTTGAATTTCTGTTATTACCTCTACCTCTTGTCTCAAGGTTTAGGGCAGAACTAGATCCTGAGGTTTCACCTGCATCTCTTCGGCGAATCTCCTCAGCCAGAATTAAATCTCGTATATCATTGTACTTGAGCTTTTCCTTTCCCGTAGAATTGCTTACTGCCATCCTCATTGCCTCCCAACTGTTTGGCAAAGAAGCCAAGACGATCAGAGCACGAATCTCATCATCAAAATCAATTTCTACAAACGACAATTGATTTGTGATTGTATTAAATTCATTTAGATGTTGTGCTACAGATGCATTCTCTGCCATCTTCAAATTAAACAATTTCTTCATCAGATGCACCTTATTGTTTGCGGACGGCTTTTCATACATACCGGACAAAGCCTTCATCAAATCTGCTGTGGTCTTCTCCTTTACAACATTATGTGCAACAGACCTAGACAGAGTTAACCTAATAACTCCTAGAACCTGTCTGTCAAGAAGCGCCCATTCCTCAGCCTTCATACTCTCAGGCTTTGTCCCCAAAAGAGGTAGATGCAATTTCCTCCCATAGAGATAATCTTCAATCTGCATCCTCCAATACGCAAAGTCTGTGCCATCAAACTTTTCTATTCCAGACGCCTTTCCTGCTTCCTCTGCCATTGCTTCCACTCAAACCTAACCTGGCTCTAATACCAGTTGTAGGGAATTAAACCGAATTCCCAACCCGTGAGAAACAAAATTAAAGAAAACACACGCCAAAGAAAAGATAATCACACGCACAAGACAATATTTACGTGGTTCGGCAATTTGCCTACGTCCACGGAGTTGCAGGGATATCACTATTATCAAGGAAGAATTCAGAGTACAACCTGGCGGCTACAATATTCTCTCTATATATATAACACGACAACCCCACCACACTAAAAAACCCTAATCAGAAAGGGTGGTTCCACAATGGGCTAAACGGCCCAACAGGCCTCAATAAATCTCCCATTAAAAAGCCATGCAATATTATTCGGGTCGGGTCGTCAAATTGGATCAAACAAAACTAGGCTCCACAAAGCCCAACAATATTATATCACATTATAACCTATAGTTAATTATGAAATAATAAAATAAGTAGATATTTATAATTAATTTAAATTGTGACTGATTAAAAGTTGTTACATGATATCAATCTCCTATCAACGAAATAAAATCATATGAAGTCCACATGAAAAATCTTCTTTGAAAAACAAATTCAAAATAAATACTGAACTCGTCTTTTTAAAACATAAGTTCGATATAAAAAATAAAAATAAAAAAATTCTTTTTACATTACACTTGTATTCTAAAAAAAACCACATCCGTGCTTTTAGAAGTAATTTGTCTTTGAAAATATAAATATTTTAATACATGTCATTGTGTTTTAGTTTATTACTTTTACATTCAACTTTTCTTTTGAGAAGACTAATTTATATTTTACATTAAAATAAAATAAAGAAAATATAATAATATATTATGAAAATTTATAAATTAATTTTACATGCAATTTATAATTTAATGTAAAGTATAAATTTAATTTTTTTTTATATTAAACTTGTTTTTTCAAAGCAAATTATTTTCCATTCAAATAAAGAAAATATAATAATATATTATGAAAATTAAAACATAATTGGCCATTGGAAGTTTAAAACTCCAAAACTTGTGTCCAGTCCAGCCAGCTCTACGTGATCCCCAGCATATTTAGGAGAATGTGATAGCATGTGAATTTAAGCTTAAAAAATGCACCTAAAGTTTTGAAAGTGAATAAATAAACAGTGGTATGCACATGCATGGTCAGTCTCAAAACTTCAAAACTTGTGTTACAAATAAATAAATAAATAATATTTATTTAAATCAACAAAAATAAATAAATATTTACGGTTTTAATTTAAATTTTTGTTAATTAAAAGTTATTACATGGTCTAAGTTTCATTTTAATGACATAATATCATATGTAGCATCAAGCTTTCCATTCAAGTAAAACAGTTCAAAAAAATTGAAATAGCATTTTTCCAAAAATATTTCTTAAATTATCATAATATCGGGTTTTTATTTTATGATTTTTTTTTCATACGAAACCAAATAGAACTATACTTTTCCCTAATTTATACCAAAGTGAGTTCACTGGAAAACTTTTTTTTTGAAAAGATGAATTCAATATAAAAAACTAGATTTGTCTTTTCAAAATAAATTTATTTTTAAAATTGGACTTAGCTTCTAATTGGAAAAAGTAAATATTAAGTCTTACAATGAAGAAAGTAGTTTTATCTTTAAGAAATAAATAAAAAATAAAAAAAAATCTTTAAAACTCTTTGAAGCCTTTATACATAATCTTCATTTTTTTTTTTATTTATCAAATTGCGTTCAAATTAGTAAAATCTTTAATTTACTTATATCATTGCCACGAGAATCTTAAGCTTGAAAAATGTGCCTGATGAAATTTTGAGAATTTTTAAAAGTACGAAAATGAAAAAATAAGAACGCAAATAATGGGATGCACATGGGCAGTTGGGAGTCTCAAACTCCAAAACACTGTTCCATTAAATATATAATTTTAACAATTTCCAATAATTTAATAAATTGCCTTCACTCGGTTATACTAAATCCATTAAAATATGATGTTGTAGTAGAGATTTCGATTTGTTTATTTGAATGTGACACAAGTCACACCACAATAGACGGGGTGCGGAGCACATGGCCTACTCAGCATGTTGGATTTAAGGGTATGGAAGCAAAAGACTAGTCCAACCTCCAACTTTCTCTTTCTCTAAGCTTTCTAATATTTAAGCCCTCACCCAACAACCCACGCTTCTTTCTGCTTCCCCAATTTATTTTCACAGTGCTTTGGTTTATAGCTACTTCTCTCTCTGCAAACTGATCACCATGGAAGTTGTTGGAGAGGTTGTTCTTTCTGATTTGTGGAAGTACGCATGCCAAGAGCAAGTCCACACTGACCTCATAATCTTTTTGAATACTAAAACATCCATCAAATTATTTTGTTATGAGCTATTTATTTTAATTAAAAATTTAAAATATGTACTATCTCTCTCAATTTTATGTTTTAAAACAAGTTTCTTTCAAAGCTTGTAATGTAAATTAATTAATGAATTTTAGTCATGAATAATTTTGGAGGAGTTTGAATTAAAAATTTTGAGGTAGCACTTTTTTTATTGTTTATGATTAAATATGTATCAAATAAATGTACAGAATTGAAAAGACTTTAGAGGGTGATGATAAATCAATTTAATGACTTAATTTTAAGTTATTAAATATATCAAGTATGATTGATAAAATAATAAATTTAAAAATGATTTTGAGAAATCGTATTAATAACTATGACTTAATGACTTAAATACAATTAATTTAACTTAAAGTCATCTTACCTAGTTAAATATCAAGTTTTACCAAAATTACTTGCTAATGATCTTAATAATTTTTATTTTCCTTCTAAATATAATTATTTTTATTTATTTATTAATGGATTATGGAGAACAACCATCCTCTCTCCATCCTCTTTTCAAATTGCATATCAAAAGTTAGATAGATATTTGAAAAGGATCCTTATATATGGTGTAAAGTATCATTAAACTTGGTCTAATTAAAGTGACATGAACAACAACAACATGATTAGACTTCTCATCAAAGCAATAACTATCTAGGAACCTCAACCTTTAGACTATAATTGCAACTTGAAAATTAAAACAAATATATAATGAGCATGAAAAAAAATTTACTAACAATTACATAGATGTTTTGCAATTGCATTCAATGGTAAAATATTAGAGATAATGATGGTAAATTAATATAGACAAAATCATTGAAGATTGTTTCTTGATAAAAACTTATCTCTAAAATTGCTTCTTGATAAAAAATAAAAAAAACACATCAATTATAATATTCAATATAGGAAAATATTGACTATACTACTATTTTTACCATCATTTGTACCACTCTGTTAAATGTTAAGTGATGATCATAAACTTTTGAATTTAATAAACAAAGACCTATTTTTATTATATCTAGGTATACCCACTTGTTATATAATAAGATGATAAAGGTTTACTAGTGGGTTTGCTTGTGACAAAAGTATGATGCATATATATATATATATATATATATATATATATATATATATATATATATATATATATATTATTTTTTGTTATATCTATATATATCCACTTGCTATATATTTTTTATTCTCTACAAGCTTCTTATCCTTATAATTGAAGGCAGATTGACCATCAAAACTTAAAATTTGAAGTCATTACACTACACCTTTTGAGAGAAATTTTTTGATCTTGTTTGCTTCCCTTTGTTTCATTAGCATAATTTTAATTATGCATTTAATATTTTTTAAAAACATTTTATTTCATTTTTTATATTAATTTTAATAAAAATTTACCAAAAACTTTTACAAGCGGCAAACACTCGTGAAACTACTTAGGCTAAGGTTTGGATAACCCAAGCTAGCCCAAACCTAATTTTATATATTTATAATTTATATTATTTTATATAATAATACCTATTTTGTGTTTTTTTTTCTTTTAGTTTTTTAAAAAAATGTTGAATTTTAATTATATTATTTCATTTTTGTTGGACAGAGACATAAATTTATTTATTTTTGTTATCATGTTTAAAAGTTATCCAATTTAATTTTTAAAATTATGATATAAAATAAGTATAAAAGAGAAAAAAAAAAACATTTATGAATAGGTTCAAACTAACTCAACCTTACCAAACCTAGTTATGATCATACAACCTAATCAACTCAACTAAAAGTACTATGAGTCAATTTAAGCCTAACTTTAGTCGGTAAAAATGAGTTTGAGCTAAGTTTGGGTCAAATACCTCACATTAGAGGCTAAATTTGATTGGAATCGAATTGGCTACCAAATCGATCCAGTTCGTTTAAAATGTAATATTAGTTTTAAGTTTTTATTAGCCTATCTTGGAATTTTAATTGAAAATTTTAAAACTTTTTAATTAAAAAGAAGAGAAAACATGTATAAAGTTTAGACTATGGAAAGTTTGGATAAAGTGGGAAAGATCACAAAGGAAAGAAAAATCAAGAAAAACAAAAAAATTAAGCTTAAGTTTAATATTTTCCATAAGTTCATAAAAATTTATTTGCCTTTTTTCTTTTCTGTAAAGAGTACATATTAAAAGTATATAAAACTCTAAACAATTTTCATTATATGTAATTTCTTTCATATTTTTAAGATAATCAAATAAAATTTGAACTTCTTTCATTTTCTTGTTTTTTTGGTTGCAATTTCAACTATCTAAACATAGCTTTAACCATACCTTTAATGTTTTTAAATTTCTAACTGTTCATCAGTGTTCATATTTCTAAACGAGTTTGAGACCTTACAATATGCAAATAAAAAAAAAAAAATACAAATAAAAAAAATTAACACCAACATAAATTTCTTTCCAACCTAACACGATAGTAAGATCACATTATTCTTTTTTATAAATTATCTCTCCATTAAATTTAATATCATTTTCAATGCAATGACATATCATTTTTAAGGTAATTACTTGAAGGTGTTGTAACATCAGTTTTATAAGTCAAAAATTGATTTCGATTTGTTTATTTGAATGTGACACAAGTCACACCACAATTGACGGGGTGTGGAGCACATGGCCTACTCAGCATGTTGGATTTAAGGGTACAGAAACAAAAGACTAGCCCAAAAGACTAATCCAACTTCCATCTTCCTCTTTCTCTAAGCTTTCTAATTTTTAAGCCCTCATCCAGCAACCCACGCTTCTCTCTCTGCAAACTGATCACCATGGAAGTTGTTGGAGAGGTTGTTCTTTATGTGTCCCTTGAACTCTTGTTCAGCAAACTGGCCGCCTCTGATTTGTGGAAGTACGCATGCTAAGAGCAAGTCCACACTGACCTCATAATCTTTTCGAATACTAAAACATCCATCAAATTATTTTGTTATGAGCTTTTTATTTTAATTAAAAATTTAAAATATGTACTATCTCTGTCAATTTTATGTTCTAAAACAAGTTTCTTTCAAAGCTTGTAATGTAAATTAATTAATGAATTTTAGTCATGAATAATTTTGGAGGAGTTTGAATTAAAAATTTTGAGGTAGCACTTTTTTGATTGTTTATGATTAAATATGTATCAAATAAATGTACAAAATTGAAGAGACTTTAGAGGGTGATGATAAATCAATTTAATGAAAATACCAACATAAATAAATAAATAAATATAAATTAGTGATATTTTTTATAAATTATCTCTCCATTAAATTTAATATCATTTTCAATGCAATGACATATCATTTTTAAGGTAATTACTCGAAGGTGATGTAACATCAGTTTATTAAGTCAAAAATTGTGTCCACGTTCTACTTTTCCATAACTTTCATTTTCTATGAGACTCACCACTAAGTTAAGGCATTAGAAAGTTCAAAATTTGGAATCCAAAGTCATATTCATAGAATAATTCATTTTGTTATGAAACATTTCACCTAGACGTTATATGATAAAAAATACTATTGGAATCTAAAGTGGTTTTAATCATTTATCATATCAATTTTTTTGGTTGTCTTTAAAATTACTTTAAAAAACTTCATTGCCCTGGAATAGGTCATATATACGTTGATAGGGTTTGGATTAATAAAGATATTTTCTTCAAACAAAAAAGGAGGGTTTTTTCTTTTATTTATTGGCACTCAAAAGAAAAACCAATAGTCATAAAGACTTTAGAAAACAAAAATGAGATTTTACATCAAGGTGCTTATATTGAACAAGTTAATTGTATCATTTATACATGAAAGTTCGCATTTGATAACTCATCTTCTATTACTATATACAATACTACAAAAGATTAAAAAAAAGAAGATATAATTAATTAATTTAAAACATCTTATATTTCCTTATTCTTTGTATCTATACTTGAATCACATATCCTCATTCCAAGAAATGTTTCCCATTCTTACCCATACCACTATCTTTTAAATATAAACTTTACATGTTTTTCTTCATGTTATAGGTTTTTCTCTTGATAAAATATTTATAGAAATACTTCTACCACTTTTTCGTATTTTATAAGGAAACTTATTTTTACAAAAAGTTATAACAATCTCTATTAAAAAAAAAAAACACATTAATAGTATGATAATATTTTTTTTTTCAAAAAATAAGAGATATTTATTACTTATCTTTCTTTTGAAAGCAATTCCTTATGATGGTCAAATTTAATATCAATTATCAATTCAATGATAGCGCACTTTCAAAATAATTACATAAGGCATTGTAACATTACTTAACAAGTAAAAAATTGTGTCTATATTCCACTTTAATTTTCATATTTTTTGTTTTCTTCTAGACCCATCATTGTGGCATTGAAATTGGCCCAAAATTTGGAATCCAAAGTCACTTTCTTAGTAACTACATAAGGTATTATAACATCACCTTACAATTAGTAAAAAATTGTGTCTATATTCCACTTTAATTTCCACATTTTTATTTTCTTCTAGACCCACCACTAGGGCATTGAAATTGCCTTAAAATTTGGGATCCAAAGTCATATTGACATGAAAAATTCCTTTTCATCCTACGAATCATTGAGACATTGCATTGGGAAAAAGATTATTGGAATTAAAGTGGTTTTTATAATTTATCATGGAAATTTTTATCAATAAAATTTCTTGGCATTTTTCTTAACTATAATAAGAAAATAATAAATTAGTAAATGTTACGATTTTTGCTAAATTAACCTAAGGTAGTCACCCTTAGGGGAAAGGGGAAGGGGAAGGGGAAGGGGAAGGGGAGGGAGGGTAAATAGGGTGATAGTTTCTTTCTACAAATTTAAACTATATAAATACAAAATACAATTATATGCAAATATACAATAAACACAATGAAAAGTAATTGCATACAAATTAAAAAGATTAGGGAAGAGAGAATACAAACACAATATTTTTATTGTGGTTTGGCACAACTCGTCCTATGTTCACTCTCCTATAACTTCAATTCTAAACTTTAGATTCTACCAATCCGAAGTTTCTAAGCATTACAATTAGATTAACCAACTCCAATGGACACTTACAAATCTTTCAAGAGATACCTCACTCTTGAATTTCCTAAATGATACCCCACACTTGACAAACACTAAGTAATCGATATCTCATGCTTAAATTTTCCTTGAAGTAATACGCCACACTTAATCTCCCCTTACAAAGGTTTACACAAAATGATAGGAAAGATAATCTCACACATTCCTAGTACAAATTTAAGCTCAAATGATACAAGATAAATTAAGATTAATGGTGAACTAATGATATGCAAGTTTTGAAACAAGGTGTGCTAAAAAACACTCCCTCAAGGCTCAAATAATGTTCATAAAAGATTTGGGAATGTTAAACTTACCAACAATGAAGATTGGAACCTTTATTTAGAAGTAGAAAGGCTAAACTTGTTGTTAGGCACATTTAGGGGGTCAACCAGTCAAGTTCCGATTTGACCAATGAACTAACAATTAGCAATTAATGCTAAAATCATTAGCAATTAATACTTTTAGTAGGTGTTCGTTAGGGTTCAAGACTTTGACCATGAAAGGCAAAGCATTGACCAAGAAAGAGAGAAAGAGAGAAAGCATATGTAAAAACACCCCTCAGCTGATTGGACCCAAATGATTTAATCGATTCCTTGGACTTTTGACCGATTGCACTATTAAGTGTTCAAATACTCAGGTTTTAAGTTTCAAACCTCTAGCAACTCATGCAACCCCTTTTAAAACCTTTTTAAAAAGTTTAGAAAAATATTTGGCATAAGGTTTTAATTAAAAACATGAAATCATCCAATTATAAAAAAAATTTAAAACAAAATCGCACAAGGATGATCTTTGATGCTTGAATAAAATGCATGTAAAATCTAGTGCACCAACAACCTTACGAAGAGATTTTATAAAAAGTTTTGAAGGCTCTTCTCTTTGAGGTCTTCTTTTTCTTTTTTTTTTCTTTTGTTTTGGTTTATCTTTGTAATTGTTACTTTAAAAATCATCTTGCTTAGTCACACTCAAGATGAAACTTTAGTTCCAAACCTTCTTTTATTATCATCAAAACTAAGAATTATCCCATCTTTGGTTTCGTAATAGAAATATGAGTGATAATTCATGTTGGTAACGTAGATCAAACACTCAACTAAATTATAATTAAAAATACAAACTCAAACACAATCTAATTATTAACCAGGTAATACATCGTAACCTATTTAATTCTTATAATAATTAGATGTTATTTAATAGTCAAATTGAGTTTAACGTTGTATGATCTTATGTGGTTAGTGTCCTAAACTGACATGTTTATATAACTCAATTATGATGTCACTATTGAAAATCAAATTTTAAGTAAGTCAAATATGAGTTAAATAGGTTAAAGTTATAATTAAGATTAATATTATTAAATAAGTCAATTTGAGTTAAATGTTTGTTATGAAAGTTGACCTAAAAACAATTTATTTTTATTCAAATACAAGTATACTCATTTCAAATTTATAAAAAATATGTTGGATTTGAATGGTGTGGACAAATCATATTAGACTTTACCTATCTTAGATAGAAATTACTTATCATAAAGTTTTCTTTACATATTCCTAGAAAATTCTAAAAATATGTTTAGAATAAGACTTTAAGTGAAGATGCATTCATCCCACTATAAAGACAATGTATAATTAGGGTCACAAACATTTTGAAAAAGTGAGATATATTTATTACTTGTCTCTATGTATGGAAATTCCTGTAGTTACCTCATGAGATTTAATATGAATTTTCAATATAATGACATCTCACATTCAAGGTAATTACTTGGAAGGTTGTAAAATCACTTCAAGCCTTAAAAATTTTGTCTCCATATTCCACTTCAATTTTCCAATCTTTTCTTTTTTCTTTTAGACCCACTAAGGCATTGAAATTGGCTCCAACCGTTCAAAGTTTAGACCAACTCCAATTGCATGCTTCAAAAATTAAAAGAAAAATGGAATAAATTTAAAAAAAATTATGACACAACATAATTAAATTCTTTTCCAAATGAGATCCAACATGACACAATAGTAACATCATAATATTGTTTTAAAAAATGGGTGATATTTTTATGATCCAACATGAAACAATAGTAAGATCATAATATTGTTTTAAAAAACGGGTGTTATTTTTATTAGATATATCTCTGTTAAATTTAATATCATTTTCAATACAAATAACATATCATTTTCAAGGTAATTAATTGAAGGTGTTGTAACATCACCTCCTAAGTCAAAAATTATGTTCATACTATACTTTTTCACAAGCTTCATTTTCTATGAGGCCTACCACTAAGTTAAGGCATTAGAAAGTTCAAAATTTGGAATCCAAAGTCATATTCATAAATAATTCATTTTCATACTAAACCTACCAAGGAGACATTGTATTGAGATATTATATTGATAGAAAATATTATTGGAATCCATAGTGATTTTCACTATTTATCATAGAATTGTTTTTTTTTTTTTTTTGTTATATTTTAACTAAATTGCTTTGAAACTCTTCGAAGTCCAACTGTGGGCCATACATAATTCATATGAACTCTCAAAAAGTAATAGGCTAGTTGAAGGAACTTTTACTTATAGGTTATTATAGGCAGATGTTTTTAATAGCTTTTGATAAAACAAAGGCTATGAATAATTAAGGAAAATACCCAAAAGGGGGGGTGAATTGGGTTTTTCAAAATCTTTTTCCACACAATAATATATGCACAAAATAAATAAAGGAAAGAGATAAAGTTAGAGAATTCAAACTCGGGTTTATAGTGGTTCGGCACTCCCTTGCCTACGTCCACTCTCCTCAATCTCCTAACCGAGTGAGGGTTCCACTAACTTGAAGCTTCAATCAAGCTTTCAATCTCCTTACACTTGGATTCCGACTCCAATGGGCTTTTACACAATCTCTTCAAGATTTGAACCACTTGAAGGCTTTCACACTCAGTTTACACATAGATGAAACTCTCAACCTAGCTTAAGGATGGCTCAAGTACAAGAGAAAGCTAGGATGAATTACAAAAGTGCACTAAGAATATGCAAGTGATGGTTTGATGCACTAAGAGAGAAATGAGAGCTTTTTGATCAAGAACAGGTAGGTAGGCTTTGAATGCAATTGTTCTCTTGTCAATAAATGAAGAGGAGCTCTCAATTTATAGGTTTCTAAGCTCGGGAGTCAAAATCAGCAAAAGGCAACCTCATCCGGTCGAGCTAGGGGTCGACTGGTTCACTAGCCGTTGGAGCATTTAATGCATGACAGGCTACCGTTGCCTCAACCAGACCTCGACCGGTCCTCGATCGGACCTTGACCGGTAAAGGAATCACCTCGACCGGGAAGAGAAGGCTACTGGGAGAGAGAGAAGGTTTTTAACCTTCCTCGACCGGACGACCTTAGTCGGTCGACCAGTTCCTCAACCGGTTGACCGATTGGCCTTAGCCTCGACCGGTTGAGCCTTTTTGGCCCTAAAAAACCTATTTTTTGATTCCTTTCTTTTCTAACACTTAGGCAAGGTCTTTAGGTGAGTTAATATGTCAATTTTGAATCAATTTGCCTAAAGTATATTTGATAAAACTCGGGTTTTAAAGAAAATCAAGTTTTAAAGAATAAACCGAGTTTTCTAAGATGCATGAAAAGGTATGAACATCCTAAGTGCACTCATGCTATCATCTTACATTCATTTCCTATGATCTCAAGTCTTCCAAGCGTCTCGATCTTGTATCCATTTGGTCCTTTGATGAATTTTCGAGTTTATACCTGAGATTTTTAAACATTAACCAATTAGTTACTTAACCATGGTTTGTTATCATCAAAACCCGATTAGGAGAACCCTTGGGCTAACAGCTTTTAAATTTGAAAAGTTAACTTTTTAAAAAATTTGTTTTAGGAGGAAAATTTAATGCAAGGAGGGTTTTTTTATTTTTTTTGTACTACGAGGGAAAGCCAATAGTTATAAAGAATATGGAAAATAAAAAGGAAATTTTACTTCAAGCTAAATATATTGAACAAGCTAATTGCATCATTTATGCATGGAGGTTCGTATTCGCCTTATATTTTTTATCTCATTGTCCTATCAACATGAACCCACTTATAATCTTGTATCATTTATTATACTAGTAATTTCTTCAATAAAACATTTATCAATGCATTAATACAAAGATTAAAAACCGAAGAAAAACTTCATAAAATGGCATAACTTATACGATCCATTGGAATTGATTATCATAAATATGGTTTTAGCCTATAACGCTTCCATCGATAGCTCTTTGGAGGGGAAAAAAAACCATTTTTGTGAAAACAAACCAAAAAGGTGGTTTGAAACTGTTCTCGATGATAAAATATATAATAAGAAAAAAAGATTTTGAAGAAGTGTCTTTTAATTGCTAGTTCAAAATAACTCTCTAGATTTGAAAATAATTTTTGAAATTATTTTTTTTAAAATTATTTTTAACTTAAAGTTAAGATTAGTTTAATAATAATAATAATAATAATAATAATCATAGATATTCAAGTAGGGTCATGAATAGGACTATTTTTGGACATTGGTTTGATCAATTCATCTCATACTTTTTATTTCATTCTTCTTTTAGCTGTGGATCGACCCCAATCTTAACTCTATCTTTCTCGCTTAAACAAAGTTAATTAGCCCTCAACCAATATCATTATAATTTATTTGATAAAATTTTTTTAAAGCATCTAATGAAAAAAAAAATGTAATATAAAGTAAAGAAGTTAAGAAGTGTTTTTATTTTTTATCCTTACATTTTTTTATCTTAAATGTAAATATCTCTTTATTTCATTTAAATGAGTAGGAGTTAATACGAGTCAATATTGAGTATTTGTTTAGATATACTTCTCATTTTTTGTTGTTAAAAACAAAAAGTGAGAAAAACTTTTATATGAAAATAGGAACTCTTGTTTAAAAGGTATAAATTTAGCTTAAGCCCTTAAAAATTATCAAACTAGTTTGCTTTTTTCCCCTCCTTATAATTATGATTTTTATTGATCTCAAGATTAATTTAAAAGGTTAGGTAAAAGATTAACCTACTTGCAATTTATTAAACTCAAGTTAATAAAATTAGTCAATTAAATTAGTTTGTCGTCCTTTCTTTTTTATGATTACAGTTGGCAAGGTTCTTATATATATCAAGATTAATTTAAATGTTAGGTAAGACTTAAGAAACCTTACTTGTAATATTAAATTTGAGTTAATAAAATTAGTCAATAGAATTAACTTGTCGTCTTTTTGTTTTTATAATTATGGCCGGCTTGATTCTTATCAATATGAAGATTAAATTATAAGATTAGGTAAGGGCACCCACTTGCAATTATTAAACTAGATTAGGCAACTTAGCTTCAATATTTCTCTTTTTATAATTTGGTCGGCAAGGTTCTTGTCAACATCAAGATTAATTTAAATGTTAGGTAAGACTTAAGAACCTTACTTGTAATAATTAAATTTGAGTTAATAAAATTAGTCAATAGAATTAACTTGTCGTCTTTTTTGTTTTTATAATTATGGCCGGCTTGATTCTTATCAATATGAAGATTAAATTATAAGATTAGGTAAGGGCACCCACTTGCAATTTATTAACTAGATTAGGCAAACTTAGCTTCAATTATTTCTCTTTTTATAATTATGGTCGGCAAGGTTCTTGTCAACATCAAGATTAATTAAATGTTAGGTAAGACTTAAGAACCTTACTTGTAATAATTAAATTTGAGTTAATAAAATTAGTCAATAGAATTAACTTGTCGTCTTTTTGTTTTTATAATTATGGCCGGCTTGATTCTTATCAATATGAAGATTAAATTATAAGATTAGGTAAGGGCACCCACTTGCAATTTATTAAACTAGATTAGGCAAACTTAGCTTCAATTATTTCTCTTTTATAATTATGGTCGGCAAGGTTCTTGTCAACATCAAGATTAATTTAAATGTTAGGTAAGACTTAAGAAACCTAACTTGTAATAATTAAATTTGAGTTAATAAAATTAGTCAATAGAATTAGCTTGTCGTCTTTTTGTTTTTATAATTATGGCCGGCTTGATTCTTATCAATATGAAGATTAAATTATAAGATTAGGTAAGGGCACCCACTTGCAATTTATTAAACTAGATTAGGCAAACTTAGCTTCAATTATTTCTCTTTTTATAATTATGGTCGGCAAGGTTCTTGTCAACATCAAGATTAATTTAAAAGATTAGGTAAGGACCTATTTACAACTTGTTAAATTTGAGTAATTCAAAAGGTTAGTCAAGTAATATGAAGATTAAATTATAAGATTAGGTAAGGGCACCCACTTGCAATTTATTAAACTAGATTAGGCAAACTTAGCTTCAATTATTTCTCTTTTATAATTATGGTCGGCAAGGTTCTTGTCAACATCAAGATTAACTTAAAGATTAGGTAAGGACCTATTTACAACTTGTTAAATTTGAGTAATTCAAAAGGTTAGTCAAGTAAATACACTTGCAATAATTTAAATTCGAAATCCACTTTAAAATAATAAATATAAGCTATCTTTTTCTTGTTTCATTGAACTTATTGATAATCAGATTAAACATAAATAAATCTAATTATTTAAGTATTAATTAAATTCTTAAAACTAATTAAAATTAAAATATCACTAATTAAATAATATAATATAAAATTTAATTAGTTATTTTATATGCAAAATGTAATTATCTATTTAAAATTATTAAATACTGAGGTATCACCATACCTAAGATTTAAAATAATTTTTTATTTTTTATAGGTACAAACAAATAACAGAGGACATTTCAATTTAAATAAATAAATAATCTCATGGAAAATATAGAAGTGAAAATAATATTTATACAATGTAATATTATATTATAACTTTTACAATCCTATTTAGATTGATTTTTAGGAGGTTGAAAGCTTATAAATCGAAGAAAAAGTTTTATAGTTGTTTGTCTAGCTATGGAAGCCAAAATTATTTTGCATCTTATAAAAATTTTAGTTTTACTTATATGAGTTTTTTCATGATTAATAAAACTTTTTCATTATATAAAATATGATGTACTAAAAGCAGATACTTTTACACTGTTATTTCCTTAAAAGAATATGCACTAAGTAAAAATCCCAAAAAAAAAAAAGAAAAAAGATATAAAAGAGAGCAAAAAAAAAAAAAGGGGGGAAAAAATATTTGTTGAAGGCTTGTAAAAATATTTTCCGGTATACATTTCTTAGCAAATCACTTCTCATGATTGTTGGTTATTGAGAAAGTAGATGCAAAGTGCAAAGTGAAAATGAGTGAAGCTGAGAAAGTGTTATGCATTACAGGGTTTCTCGTTTCATAACCTAAATAATGAATAACCTAACATTAATCTATGGGCTTGTTTGGTAATTATTTTTTAAAAATAATTCTTAAAAATAGTTTTAAAAATTATTCTGTTATATTTTCTAGAGTAAAAATTTGTTCGAAAATCTCAAATGTTTTTAAATAATCCTCAAAAAAACAAGTGAAAACAATTGAAAATAACTAAAAAATGTTATCTAAAAACATTGTAAATAGAAAATGGAAAACAATTTTTTATTTTTAAATATGTTTCCCTTATTTTTATTGTGAAGAACAAAAACTATTCTCGAAAATAGCTGTCAAATAAGACTCTCATAAAGACAATTCAAATTGATCTACTTTATACAATTCAATTTTCTATATTGATCAACTTTTGTTTGGTTTCTAATTTTTCAATAAAGATTGGCCCCCAAATTGACTTTTTCTTTGGTGTTCTTTTCTTTAATTATGATTAATTAGCATTGATGTTAAGATTAATAACAATGATGTAATAATAAAGCACAAGAAGTTAATTTTTTATCCTTGTATTTGTTTTATTCATTTAAATCTCTCTTCATTCCATTTAAATGAGAAGAAATTAATATCATTACATATTAGAGTTGCTTTATAATGATTTAAAGAAGTGTTTTTAATTTTTTTCAATATATAAAATTTTTATTTTTTAAATATTAAAAAGATTAGAAATATTTTTTTAAATCACTAAAAAAACACTCTAAGTACTTCTTATTTTTTTGTTTTTAAAAACAAAAATTGGTAAAAATTTCCATATAAAAAATAGAAATTCTTAACAAAAAATATAGATTTAGTTCATGCCCTTAAAAATTATTTTTAAAAAATTTTAAAATTTAGATAGTATATCAAATTAGGGTGATTCTATGGTGTTGAAAGTAATTTTTCTATGGAATATGAAAATAATTGGTGGTCCACTAAAAACTATCACATAATATTAACCTAAATTTAATTTATATGTATTTAATTTTTATTTATTTATACTTAAATGTCATTTATTTGTAGAATAATTAAAAAAAAAATATCATATATAAAAATTATTTTTAAAATATATTTAAAAATATTAAAAATTAATAAAAAATATTTTAGATTTTAAACAGACTTTTATTTTACAAAATATTAGTAAAACAATTATTCTCAAAAACTTTTTCAAAAATAGTTACCAAATATACCCTTAATTTATTTATTTTTAAAACTAAAAACATTTTTTTAGAATAATTATCAAATAAACTCTAAGTATTATCTCAATCCATCTCATTGATAAATAAAATTAAGTAAAAATAATTAATTTCTTTTTCCATTTCTCTCTTTAAACGTAGTTAAATTGAAGCTGCAAATTACTTTTTATCAAGATAAGATGTAAAATGTATGAAAAATAATTTATTTACTCATAATTATATTTATTTTAATAAAAATGAAATTTAAAAATAATAAAAATAACAGAAAATATTAAATAAGATAGGATGACTATAACTTCTCAAAAAATTCCGACCCCGTTCTACTCTAGTACAGGTTTGGGCGGGAATAAAAATTTGTTGAAGTAACCAAGATGGGATATAACCCCATTAACATAATTGGTCAAAATTCAATAACTGCTAACTTTAAAGTTGTTGCATGCCAGCTCACATCAATAATTCTCTCTCTCTCTCCCTCACTGTCAAAATTGAATAATTGCTACACTGTAAACTGCTACACTTTAAAGTGTTGCATGCCATCCCACGACAAAATTTTTTTAAAAAGTTGTGTTTACAGGTTCTTATATAAGAAATATATGATTTTGGAAATTCATATAATTAAGATGAAAATATCGATTATGAATATATTGGTACTTTGATTTTATAGATATATTAGATATATCGGAGATATATCGATGGATATTTTGGAAAAAAATATAGATAAACTTAAAATTATTAAAAACTCATGAAAATGTAAGAAAAACCTCATAATAATATAATTAGAAGTATAATAGATATTTTAAAGTTACTTTATTGAAAAATTTGATATATGTATAATATGATTTATCATATTTGATAATAATATCATATGCATGGATAAAAATATGAATTTTATAAATATACATTTATTATTAAATTACATATAATATTATGATATATGATTATAATATGACTAATTTAAAATATATATTAATATTAATTCAATTGTATTAAACAATATAAATAAATTATGATATATATATTATATATATATATATATATATAATATATAAATTTTTTTTAATATTTAATTAATTATAATGATATTAAAAATATTATGAAGAAAATTATATAATTTTTATATTTTGATAATTAATTAAAAAAATTTACATTTAATTATAAAATAATTATAATTAATTTATTTTTAAATATTCTTTTAATATTTTTTTATATAATGAATTTAAGTATATATATATATACATGTTTAGTGTACTTTATACTACAAGGAATAGTTAGTTCAGATGGCAAGTAGAGTAAACCCTCGTAAGCAATTTCAAGCAAAAATGGGGTGTACTGTAACACATTTGACTTTATTATAGTGTGTTTGACTTCGTTAACCATGCGATATAAACGTGGATGATTAAATAGATAAAAAAGATTGTTTTGATAAATATTTGGAGATGCGTATTGTTTTTATTATTTTTTTTTATGAACGGGATGATTAGAAGAGACTAATTTGATAAATATTTTGAGACGGGTATTATTCTTTACCGTTTCTTTCTACGAACGGACCACAAACGGATTAATTTGTACTTAAACATCTCTCTCTCTCAAAATTGAATAATTGCTACAGTTTAAAGTTGGTGCATCCCATCCCACAGTAATAACTCTCGCTCCCTCTCTCTCATAATTGCTACACTGTAAAGTCCTCTCTCTCCCTCTCTCATAATTGCTCCACTGTAAAGTTGTTCTCTCTCTCTCTCATAATTGAATAATTGCTACAGTCTAAAGTGCATGTCATCTCTCAGCAATAATTATGTCTCTCTCTCTCTCATGATAGCTATTGGAGAGGCTCTTCTTTCCGCTTTCTTTCAACTCTTGCTTGTATTGAAAATTTTTGACTTGTTACTTATTAAATGTGTATCAAATAAATATTAAAAATTGAGAAGACGTTAGACGATGTTGATAAATCAAATTTAATTTCTTAAGAATATTCAGTATCTTTGATAAAATAATTTAATATTATAATATAAAATCAACAATAATTTTAATATATCAAGTTAATAATTTGATATAATTAATTTAAAATTAATTTAAATCATTAAATATTAACTTTTATCAAAATTACTCTTCTAATAACTCAATACGTGGATTGTATTTATGTCACATTAAAGTTTAAATACTCAACTAAATATCTCAATCCAAATATAATGTGAATAACAATCAAGGTTAAAAACATAAACTCAAACACAATGTAATTATCAACCCAGTAATATATTATAACCTATTTTATAATTAGATATTGTTTAATAATCAAATCGGGTTAAAGATTGAATGACATAATATGTGGTTACTGTTCTAATTGAATATGTTGTTTATGACTCAATTATGATATACTTATTAAAAAAAAATAAATATGTCAAATATAAGTTAAATAAGTTAAAGTTATCATTAGGTTTATCGGTACCATTATTAAATAAATCAATTCAAATTAAATATGTGTTATGTACATTGACTTTAAACTAGATATGTAATAGATTGATGCAACTTTGATTTAAAACTGATTATAATTAATTCAAACCCCTAAAAAAGAAAAAAGTTGAATTCGAGTCATATTGAAAAATCATATCAAGTTGTATTTGCTTAAAATCAAAGCTTCTATATATGATTTCATTTTTGTAAAAGATATAACAATTATGTAGAATATTTGAAATAAATTTTTTAAATTATATTTTTTTGAAAATTAATTTTAACTTAAAAGTCCGACTAGTTTAATAAAAATCATAGAAATATCAAATATGCAGGTAGGGCCTTGAATAGGACTAGTTTCATCACTTTATGCTATTGGACTTTGCTTTTTACCTTTTGGGAAGAGGGCAAAAGCTTTTGTCAATTCATATCCTACTTTTTATTTGGTCCACCCACTTCTATGGCTCTATCATGACTCTATCTTCTCACCGTCAATATAATTATAATTTTATTTATTAAAAACTATTTAAAGCATCTAATGAAAGATGTAATAATAAAGCACAAGAAGTTAATTTTTTATCCTTGTATTTGTTTTATTCATTTAAATCTCTCTTCATTCCATTAAATGAGAAGAAATTAATGTCCTTATATTAAGAGTGTGCTTTATAATGATTTGAAGAAATGTTTTTAATATTTTTTAATATATAAAATTTTATTTTTTAAATATTAAAAAGACTAGAAATATTTTTTAAAATCACTAAAAAAAACACTCTAAGTACTTCTTATTTTTTGTTTTAAAAACAAAAATTGGTAAAAACTTCCATATAAAAAAAATAGAAATTCTTAACAAAAAATATAGATTTAGTTCATGCCCTTAAAATTTATTTTTAAAAAATTTTAAAATTTAGATTGTATATTCAAATTAGGCCATTCTATGGTGTTGAAAGTAATTTTTCTATGGAATATGAAAATAATTGGTGGTCCACTAAAAATAACCACATAATATTAATCTAAATTTAATTTATATGTATTTATATATACTTAAATATCATTTATTTGTGTCATGGTTTTGTACTACTAAAAATATTAATAATATTTAAAGTTTTCACCCTAGAAAATTAAAAAAATATTTCTTAAAAGACAATTATTTTTTCCTTCCTTCACAACTTTTGTTTTTTTAATAAAATTTTAATTTTTATAACAAAATTATATATTAAAAAAGAAAGGAGACTAAGACATAAATAAATAAAATTAAGTTATAATATAACGAATTTTAATTTAAAGGCGTATACCTTTTCTATTTCAAAAATGTCAAAATTTATAATAAAGTTATTAAATTTTTTAATATAATTTTAGAGGTTTTTGTTATAAAATAATTAAAATTATTAAAAATTTCTAATAATTTTTTTCTTTTTAAAAAATATAATTATAACAATGGTCGTGACTCATGTTTCACGTGCATGCACCTTCCAATAATTTAAAAAAAATTGCCTTCTCTCAGTTAGACTAAATCTATTAAAATATGTGACAGCTGTCTGCAAAATAATATAGTGGAGATTTTGATTTGTTTATTTTGTGTGGTGCACATGGCTTACTAATCCTGCTCTCAGGCTTCCATTTTCATCTTCCTCTTCCCCTTTATCTCTCTCTCTCACTCATCACTCTCTCTGCAAACTGATCACCATGGAAGTTGTTGGAGAGGTTTTTCTTTCTGTGTCCCTTGAACTCTTGTTCAGCAAACTGGCCTCCTCTGATTTGTGGAAGTACGCACTCCAAAAGCAAGTCCACACCGAGCTCAAGAAATGGGAGACAAGACTGTTGGAGATTCGGGAAGTGCTCGACGATGCTGAGGACAAGCAGATCACTAAGCAGCACGTGAAAGCATGGCTCGCACTTCTCAGGGATTTGGCTAATGATGTTGAGGACGTCTTGGACGAGTTTGGCTACCAAGTGATGAGGAGAAAGTTGGTGGCGGAGGGTGATGCGGCCAGCATAAGCAAGGTATGCAAATTCATCCTTACTTGTTGTACTACTTGCACTCCAATTCAGGCTATGCGGAATGTTAAGCTGGGGTCCAAGATAGAGGACATCACTCGCCGATTAGAAGAAATTTCAGCTCAGAAGGCTGAGCTCGGTTTGGAAAGGCTCAGAGTGCAGATCGAAGGCGCCAGAGCAGCTACTCAAAGCACAACCCCTCCACCACCTTTGGCATTCAAACCTGGGGTATACGGCAGGGATGAAGATAAAACCAAGATACTAGCCATGCTTAATGATGAATCCCTCGGTGGCAATCTGTCTGTAGTCTCGATCGTGGCCATGGGTGGGATGGGAAAAACTACGCTGGCAGATCTAGTGTACGATGATGAGGAGACATCCAAACATTTTGCTTTAAAAGCTTGGGTTTGTGTGTCTGATCAATTTCATGTGGAGACCATAACCAGGGCAGTTTTACAGGACATTGCTCCAGGCAACAATGATTCGCTGGCCTTTCATCAAATTCAACGCAAACTGAGGGACGAAACCAAGGGAAAAAGATTTTTGATTGTTCTTGACGATTTGTGGAATGAGAAATATGATCAATGGGACAGCCTACGCTCCTCTCTCTTGGAGGGAGCACCGGGAAGCAAGATCCTCGTCACCACTCGTAATAAAAATGTTGCAACTATGATGGGAGGAGATAAAAACTTTTATGAGCTAAAACATTTGTCTGAAAAACCTTGTTGGGAGTTGTTTAAAAAACATGCTTTTGAAAACAGAAATACCAATGAGCATCCGGACTTGGCATTGATAGGAAGGGAAATTGTAAAGAAGTGTGGAGGCCTGCCCTTGGCAGCAAAAGCACTTGGTGGTCTTCTGCGCCATGAACACAGAGAAGAAAAGTGGAATATTATACTAGCTAGCAAAATATGGAATTTACCTGGTGATAAGTGTGGTATTCTTCCTGCGTTGAGATTGAGCTACAATCATCTCCCTTCACATTTAAAAAGGTGTTTCGCTTATTGCGCATTATTTCCCCAAGATTATGAGTTTAAGAAGGAAGAGCTAATCCTCTTGTGGATGGCGGAGGGGTTAATTCAACAATCAAATGAGGATAAGAAAATGGAAGATCTTGGTGATGATTATTTTTGTGAACTATTGTCAAGGTCATTTTTCCAATCGTCCAATAGCAATAAATCACGATTCGTTATGCATGACCTTATCAACGATCTAGCTAAATCTATTGCTGGAGACACATGCTTGCATTTGGATGATGGGTTGTGGAATGATTTGCAACGCTCCGTTCCTGAAAATACTCGTCATTCATCATTCATCCGTCATGAATATGATATCTTTAAAAAATTTGAAACGTTTCATAAGAAAGAGCGCTTGCGCACGTTCATAGCTTTGCCGATTGATGAATCAAGATGGTTTGATAACTTCATAAGTAATAAGGTGCTTGAAGAATTGATACCAAGGTTAGGGCAATTAAGGGTGCTCTCATTGGCTTATTACAAGATAAGTGAGATACCAGATTCATTTGATAAGTTGAAACAGTTGAGATACCTTAATTTGTCCCACACCAGTATAAAATGGTTACCCGATTCAATTGGTAATCTTTTTTACCTTCAGACATTGAAATTATCATGCTGTGAAGAGCTTATCAGGTTGCCTATTAGCATCGGTAACCTAATCAATCTTCGACATCTTGATGTTGCTGGTGCAATAAAATTACAAGAAATGCCTATACGAATGGGCAAACTAAAAGATTTGCGGATATTGTCTAATTTCATTGTGGACAAAAACAATGGTTTGACAATCAAGGAGTTGAAGGACATGTCACATCTGCGAGGAGAACTTTGCATTTCGAAATTGGAAAATGTGGTGAATATTCAAGATGCAAGGGATGCCGATTTAAAATTGAAGCGTAACCTTGAAAGCTTGATAATGCAGTGGAGTTCTGAGTTGGATGGTTCAGGGAATGAAAGGAATCAAATGGATGTCCTTGACTCTCTACAACCATGTTCGAATCTGAACAAACTCTGCATTCAATTGTATGGTGGTCTAGAATTCCCACGTTGGATAGGGGATGCCTTGTTCTCTAAGATGGTGGATCTAAGTCTCATAGATTGCAGAAAGTGCACGTCTTTACCATGCTTGGGGCAGTTGCCATCGCTCAAACAGTTGAGGATCCAAGGAATGGTTGGAGTAAAAATAGTGGGTGCAGAGTTTTATGGAGAGACTCGTGTTTCTGCAGGTAAGTTTTTCCCATCACTAGAGTCTCTACATTTTTATAGCATGTCAGAATGGGAGCACTGGGAGGACTGGTCTTCCTCAACAGAGTCATTATTCCCTTGTCTCCATGAGCTTATAATTGAGGATTGCCCCAAATTGATTATGAAACTACCCACTTACCTGCCTTCTCTTACGAAGCTCTCTGTACACTTCTGTCCAAAATTGGAGTCTCCACTTTCAAGACTTCCACTGCTGAAGGAATTACAAGTAAGAGGATGTAATGAGGCGGTCTTGAGGAGTGGAAATGACCTCACCTCACTCACCAAGTTAACAATTTCTAGGATTTCAGGGCTTATCAAATTGCATGAAGGATTTGTGCAATTTTTGCAAGGGCTTCGGGTTTTGAAAGTGTCGGAATGTGAAGAACTCGAATATTTGTGGGAGGATGGTTTTGGATCGGAAAACTCTCTTTCTCTTGAGATTAGAGATTGTGATCAACTTGTATCCTTGGGATGCAATCTTCAGTCTTTGAAAATAATTGAATGTGTTAAACTAGAGAGGCTTCCAAATGGATGGCAGAGTCTAACATGCCTTGAAGAATTGACAATCGAGGTTTGTCCAAAGCTAGCGTCATTTCCAGATGTAGGTTTCCCACCAAAGCTGAGAAGTCTTACTGTTGGATATTGTGAAGGTCTAAAGAGTCTACCTGATGGCATGATGTTGAAGATGAGGAACGACACTACTGACAGCAACAACTTGTGTCTCCTTGAAAAGCTATTGATATACATCTGTCCATCTCTCATTTGCTTTCCAAAAGGGCAATTACCCACCACCCTTAAGAGTCTAAGCATATCGGATTGTGAAAATCTCAAGTCTCTACCAGAAGAAATGATGGGCATGTGTGCCCTTGAAGACTTTTGGATAGTTGGGTGTCCGTCTCTTATTGGATTACCGAAAGGTGGGTTACCCGCCACTCTCGAGAGACTCACAATAATTGGTTGTTGTCCTATTATTGGTTTTCCGAGAGGTAGGTTACCCATCACTCTCAAGCAACTCCACATAAGTTATTGTGAAAAGCTGGAGTCTCTACCAGAGGGAATAATGCACTACGATTCCACATATGCTGCTGCTCTCAAGGAACTTGAAATAAGTGGTTGTCCATCTCTCACATCCTTCCCAAGAGGCAAGTTTCCATCCACCCTTGAGCGACTTCACATTGGGGATTGTGAACACCTCGAGTCAATTTCAGAGGAGATGTTTCACTCTACTAATAATTCACTTCAATCTTTAACCCTCTGGAGGTATCCTAATCTCAAAACCCTACCAGATTGCCTCAACACCCTCACAGATCTACGTATTGCATATTTTGAAAATCTGGAATTGTTGCTTCCTCAGATAAAAAAGCTCACCCGTCTTACACGGCTCGAGATCTCTAACTGCAAGAATATCAAGACCCCCCTATCCCAGTGGGGCCTTTCCAGACTCACCTCTCTTAAAGGCCTCTCGATTGGAGACATGTTTCCAGATGCAACTTCCTTTTCGGATGACCCCCACTCGATTCTTTTTCCTACAACTCTCACCTCCCTTACCCTTTCGCATTTCCAGAATCTGGAATCACTGTCTCTCCAAACCCTCACCTCTCTTGAAGAGCTAGAAATCGAAAGTTGCCCTAAGCTCCGGTCGATTTTGCCAAGGGAAGGACTATTGCCTGACACCCTTTCACGACTGTATGTGCGGCGTTGCCCACATCTAACACAAAGGTACTCGAAGGAGGAAGGAGATGATTGGCCCAAGATTACCCACATCCCCTGGGTATCAATAAATAAGGTATTACATCTCATTCCCAACACATCGTTCTTCCTCTTTCTCTTCTCAACACCACTTTCAATTTCTCTTACGTGCTACTGCAATTTTCTAATTGGACTTAATTTTTAACAAGAAAGCAGCTCTTGACATGGCTCCTGGCTTGGTATTTTCCCAGTGTCTAATTTTCTCTATAATCTGTCACAATAAAAAATGAGCATTACTACTTCTACCTTTCCAGGTGCAATAAATGAGATTTTAATCCAACAAATTCAATATCTAATTATGTATCAAGACCTTTATACTAGAGGAAGTTCTAGTTTATTGACTTGGTTTGGTTTACTAATTAGATGACATTATCACTTCACTTATTGTAGTAATAATGAGGTCATTTACCGGAAAAACGGTGTCAATTTGAGCAAGGGGAAGAATGGCGTTATATAGATCTCATTCCTAAAATAGTGATCAATGAAGTGCTATTTTAATCAAAGTGCCACTCTGCCACTCCGCCACTCCGCCAATACACAGTTAGGTAATTCTTTTGCGCTTAAACTTTTCTTTCTGTTTATTTGATTTAAGATTTTCTTTTTTCTTGAAGCTTCAAGCTTGAAACAAATGTTGAACACATTTTCATGCTCTGTTTTGATTTGGCAGTTTGCAAAAATTAAATGAACCATTTATAACTATTGAAAAATTAAGAAAAAAAATAACGTAAGAACCATGGATATTTTGTTTGTTTTTTTTTTGGCAATTTTATTTTTTATTTTTTATTTTTTATTTTTATTTTATAATTTCTTATATAGTTAGCTGCTTTATTTATTCTAGTTAGGTGCTTTATTAGCAAGTCATTCAAATTGCTTTGTTTTTTTCTTGCTTTAATATACCAAATTTTATGGACAACTTTAATGACTTGAATTTCAATGCTTTTAAATAATTTTATTTACAATTTCATGTGTTTGATTAAACTCATTTAATTGGAATTAAACATGTTTAAATTATCGATTTGATAACAACTAAAACATTTTTGGTTCCTAAGAAGTGTTAGATAAATTCCTCATAGATTTTTTTTTCCCCTCAAATTTCCCATAAACAATCAAACAAAACAAAAAAGTTTACAATTTTTTTTTCTTTACTTTCCCGTAAATTTTATGAGAACCAAAATAGTTTTATAATTGCTCATTTTTAAAAATTATTAAATTCATTTTTTTTTTTCATTTCAGTGTTCATTACAAGTAATCGGGATGAGCCTAGATGTTTGAACTCTCCTTTGGTTCAGCAGCTTGCACTGATTGGGCGTCCATGTAAAATGTGCTCTAACCAAGTGGATTTCTTCAAAAGGTAAGCAATAGGCATAAATCTCTTCTTGAGATAGTTGATGCACTTCTTTTTGTCTCAATTTTGATGATATTTTCTTCATGTTTTGACTTTTGCAAGGAAGTGGAATATGAAGAAAGGATAGATTGTTCAGATTTTGCCTGTAGAGGAAGGGAGATTGCTGGGTGCTCAACACTTGATGCTGATTGCTCTGTTCAAGAAGAATAAGAAACTGAGAGGTACAAGGTTCATCTCCCTATAATTATCTCTAAAATTTTGATTAATTCTTTTGCACATTAATCAATTCAAGAGATTTGGATACTCTTCTGTTAAATATCTACTTGTGTATGTGAACTTTGATTTCAGGATCAGTTTCAGCCATGTCAGGACTCTAATCCATGGCAGGCTTTCTCTGAGGTAGGTGCCCAACAACAATAGCAAGTCTGTTAGGACCCAAATGGCCATCACAACAAACCAGCCACAGAAGCAACTTCTGGCCCTGAAACTTGGGGTTTTGGAACAGAGAGTTTTACAGCCACCCCTGGTGCCAGCTCTAATATTTCCAGACCCTCCATTGGAGGCAATAATGCCCAGCTGTTTGTTGACTCAAAGAAGATTGAGGGCAAGCTGGCTACTCAACCTGCTGGATGGGCTGGTTTCTAACTTATTTGGTGATGTTATATCATCCTGGGCACTTCTGGCCATAAGAGATGGGAATAGGTAAAAAAGCAAAACAAAAAGGGATTCATGGCTTTTTGGGCATGGTTATGCTTGTAAGTATTGAGTGTTTGCCTTATGCAATAGAATACAACATCTGCATATGTTCCCTGGTTTCCATGGACTACTTACAAATGTGTACTGTTCTGAATGCCTCGATTTTCAGGTGGGACAAATAATCATTTCTTTTAATATTGTCCTGTCTGTGACCTTATCCTTCTATTTTGCCATCTATTTTTGTTTAATCCATGAAAATCTTGTTTCATATTTCATTTGCATTTGTTACATGCATAAATCTCTTTATTAGATAGTTGATGTACTTGTTTCTGTGCCAATTTTGATGTTGTCTTCTTCTTGTTTTTTGGCTTGTCTTAGGTCTTGAGCCCAAACAACATCCACTGTCTCTTAAGACCATAAATGGTCATCGTAACATTTTATTTGGTATTGAAGTGGTGTCAGGTAGAGGGGTGGATTCTTCATCCAGGTTTTATGTTACTGCTTTTAGAAAATTATTAGTCAAATGAGTTTTTGGACTGTCTTCAGCTATTTTTGACTATTTTTCCATATCTTATCTTAGATCTAAATGCATTAGCTGGACAATCGAATGGCGGTTACTTATCTAACAGATGTTGTTTTACTAGACCATGGGTGAGCTTTCTTACCAATTCTTATCTTTAAAGGGCTTCTATATATAAACTTTTAGTGTTTCATTGATGTTTTTAATCTTATTGCAGAATAAAAGAAAACTCAACCCTCTCATCCGTAATTCAGAACCATCTAAAGCCTGGCCATGGAATAAGCTCAAGCCTTTCTGTACAGAGAAGCTGGACTCTCTCAAATTTTTGATTTGTAAATATCCAAAGGTATTTCCTTTTCCTTGCTGATTGATAGTTGTTGACTTGTTGATTATCCTGAGATTCATGTTTGCCTCCCTTCACACAGCTATGATTTCAAAAGTCATTAAATGTGCCAATCCCCGTTGACCTCAATCAGAGCTTAAGGAGTGTGTTAGACTGTTACCATTGATCACCTCAGTCCAAAAGGCATTCCATTCAGGGAAGAGGAAATAGAAGAAAATGGCAGCTCTTGATGTATTTTGATTTTGATCAAGGCTTTCTTGATGTATACTCTGATGTTTTGCTCAAATTAATCCTGATGATTTTCTTGATTGGGAAGGTGACTTTTCCTCCAAGGAAGAGGACAGATTGTTATGATTTTGGCAGAGTTTTCCCAGTAAAGGAATTGAAGGAAGGGGAGATTCCTGGGTGCTGAACTATTGATGTTCATTGCTCTGTTCAAGAAGAACAAGAAACTGTGAGTAGAAGGTTCATCACTTCAGAATTATCTTCTGAACATTCTGAAATATAATTTACTCACCCGGGTTGAGCTCTAAAATTATGGTAATGGTTAGAAAGCAAAGCCCTCTTCCAGAATTTATGGTCTTGTCATTTTGTTTTCTCTCCAGTGTTGAAACTTTCCCAGTCTTCCAGAATTTGGTTGTTACTCCAAACAATGAATAGGATTCATTTATACATTTAATCATTGAAGAGATTTGGATCAGTTTCAGGATAGTCAAAAGCATAGGAAAAGCTGAAGCTGAAGATACCATGCACAAAAACAGGAGAGTTTCCATTGAAACCAGTCCAAATTATGGTACTCTTCGTTACCCAGCTTCTTAAGAAATTGCTGTTTCGCCCAGGGCAAAGTCAATAATCCCCTCAACCGTGAAACAGTTTTGGATAAAGTTGGCCAATGATCAAATTCCACCAGTTCACTATGATTTATAATATAACACCATCACCATATTCACTGACAAAATAGGAATGAAGTTATAGATAGAAACCCCTAGAGTTCTTGTATAAATGCTATAACAAACACCACTGAAAATGCAGAATGATCCATTTCTGTTCCTTATTATTTAGTTTGAAGGAAACATTGATGAATCCCTTGCTTTGCAGATTGAACCTTGGCATTGAGCTGATGCTTCATAACGTGTTATTATAAGAGACATAGGCTGCTCGAGTTGTCTGAATATACCCCATAGTCCCTCTGATGCTTGTGAGTGTTCTAGTCTGGTTGATTATCAGAAGCTTTCCCAGTCCGAGTTTGCAACTTTGGCTGTAGAAGAATCATCTAAGAGTTATGTTCTGAGGGCTTTATGTCACAATGGATGATCTGTTTACTGCATTCTTCATGTAGGTACACAAGTCCTTGGGCGCCTCCAGAAAGGAAGCTTGATAAAGAGCCATTGTGCATAAAAAAAAAAAAAAAAAAAAAAACACCAGTAGTCAGTGTTCACCCTCATGACAGTAACGCAGCAACTGTCCTTGATTCTTATGGTGAGTTTGGCCTATCACATTCACTTCCATTTGCAGTCCAGATAGCAAGAAGGATATTGATCCTTTTCACTTGGAGAGGGTCAGAATCCAAATGCAAAATCACCAGAAGGCGAACCCCATGTGGAGTTGTCATCAGAGACATAGAGAGATGAACCCAAGCTTATATTACTATAAGCTTGGCTAATGAGTAACAAGTAGAGGTAGAGAGACGATGTATGTAAGTTGGTATGTGAATAATTGGCCACCCGACTGCTTTTCTCTGCATGTTGATTAAGTTGAAAGAGTCTAGTGAATATTATTTTCTTCTATAATTGAACATTCTCCTGTAATTGAATAGTGTGAAAGCAATTTTTTCTTCTTCTTCAACAAATGAATATTGAGAGCATAGGATTACAATAAATGACAGCTGATAAGATTTCCTACTATTGAACCTGATATATTTCAAAAGCTCTGTTGTCTTCTGCAATATCATGTTGATATATATCATGCTCACCAATTCTGGGAACATCTTAAACCTACTCAAGCTTTTCAAACTCATCCCCTTGATCTAGATCCTTCCAGGGTGATATATGTCAGAAACATATATGAACCTGGCATGAACATTCATCTGCCCATATACAAACCAGATCACAAAGGAGAGTATACTTTTCCAATCTCTAAGTATCACCAAGGAGACATGTACAAACCAAGCAGCTTATCCCCATGAAACAACAATTCCTAAAACACATTGAATGGGAGTTTTAGGTCTTTATCTGCAATTTGACTCCAAGTTTTCATTGAGAACATCTTTCTTTCCTTAGTCTTTTAAAGCTAGTGATCTTGATAAAGCCTCTACAAACCCTGTTTGGGGTCATTGTGGTGTAAACCAAAGTGTCCCCAGTTATATGAATGTAGGCCACCATAGCACCATAGATTCATGGAGTTTTGCATGTTTCTGCAATTTGGATCAAATTAAGATGAAGTTAATGGGCTTCAAGATGAAGTACAACACACTTTTTTGCCATTTTTTCTGTGATCAAAATAATTGCTAGCTGTAGAGGTTTAATGGCATTTGTCAAATGTAACTTCTTGGCGCCCATTTGGATGGTGCAGTTTGACTTGTATTTGTTACATATTTTGCCTTGATTGAATTATGATTAATCAGCATTGAACCGCCACCTAGTCATGTCCATCCTGAATACTATTAAAACTCATTCGATTTTTTGAGTCTTAAAGGGTGTTTGGTAATCATTCATTAACTTAATAACTTAATTTAATTATTAAATAGATTAAATATATTTAATAAAATAACTTAATATTATATCTTAAAGTTACTTTTAATTTTAAGTGTTAAATCAAAGTAATTAATTTATTCTTAATCTCAATTTTATTTTGTTTCATTTATCTGCATCTAGTTATCAAATTAACGAAGATAAAAATGACAATTTGATAATTTAAAATGATTTTTAAATTAATTTTATCAAATAACTTTAATACTTAAAGTAAATATTAAATAATAAATTTTAAGTAACTTAAATATAATCTAACTTAAAGTCAACTTAAGTTATTAAGTAATAAATATTAAGTTTTATCAAATAAGCCTTAATCATCAGCTTAAATATGGGATCTCCTCTACTTAGCATTGCAATTAATGTTAAAATTCTCTATTTATTTAATGACATATAAAATTTTATTAAATAAGAATATTTACGCAATATGTCTATAAAAATATTTCGATGAAGTTTGTATTATTCATTTCTTACTATTTTATACTCTTGAGGTATCAATTAATAAGGTCAATAATTTAATTTAGTGTAATTACTCATTACTTGAATTGTCCAAAAATATGACAAATTAATACATCTCAACCATAATATAAGTTTTTATATATAGAGTAAAAATGTTCATACAATATGCCATCTTTCGATGAATCTAATTCAAAAATGTTGTCTTATCTTATAATTCACACCTTCTAATCTTTTTTATTTTATTTTATATTTTCTAGGTATTAATTAATGAGATCCTTAATCTAAGCAGTTTTTTTTTTTTTTTCTTTTTCTCTCTCTCTCTTTATATATATAACAAATCTAATCAAATTTTGTACATGGATATATGGAGTCTGTTTTTCTATCATTTATTTTAATTAATGTAACAAAGGTGTATATCTTTTTTTGCAGATGTTTAAGGGCTAATGGAGTTGTGTTTCATACTAGAGATAGACGGGCAACAGGGTTTAATTTTCACTTTATTACATGTACGTTCCTTTGTAAAGGCTTTGAGTATACATTAAGCCAAGCATTTGAATTGAAACACTTATACAATACCTAAAATTGAAAGATACCTAATTTGATATTCCATATTGAATAAGAAGAAATTCATGATATTATATACATATGAGTTGCTCTTAACCATGTGGATGCAATTTAAAGTGATGATGATCCATTGAAATTAAAGCAGATAATATTTACTTGATTGGAAGAATCATTATACCCTAGTGTCACTTAACTGTCGAGCACTAACCCAAGCATTCTTCTATTAACTTCACGACAAGATGAGAACAAAAAATCAAACTACCCTAATTTTCTTTCTTTATTTTTCTTATATCCTTTGTTTGGTTGTGGAGAATGTGAAGGAACAATCAAAAGTTTTGTCATTAATTTTATATCCACAATAATTGCTTCACTACCTAAACTTAATAACATATATCTATATATATATAAATGATTTTTAAGTTTTGATTTCATTCCTTAGTTGGAGGATTATAGCATGGAAAAGTATTTAAGTATATATTAGATGCATGGCACAAACTCTGGTCAATTAAAAGTTTTTTTACAAAATAATTAATTTTACCTTTAAAATAAATTAATATTAGATGAGTAATTTAATAGGATGAGACAATTAAAAAAATAAAGAAGAGAATCCAGCCATTTAATAATGTATGATATTCAATTTTCATACAATATTTTATTAAATATTTGAAATGTAAGCCATGTAATTAATTTTGTTTTTTCTAATTTTTGTGGTATTTTTTTAATCCTCAATTTCTATTGAATAAATAAAAATATTGATAACAATTAATATGACGACATCTCCAAACTACCTAATGTTGTTGTTCGCTGTCATGTCCCAATTAAAAAATGTTAACCTGATTGCCTTTCAAAGCTCGCACATTGTGCGCTATTAAACGGGCTTCCCCCGTCTCTTAAGATTGACTAACCCATGTGCAACTGTTGTTCACATGGAACCTTCCCATCACAATGAAATTTCAAAGATTACCCGAACCTGTCAATCAAGGTTATAGACTCGTTGCATACATTAGTGTAATGCACATGTGCCTAAAACATCTAAGGGCATCACAGACCTATTATCACCTCAAACTTTCTTGGCTTAAGTGATCATGGTCCCTCTAAGAAGCTAGCTATAGAGGTTCACCTCCACATAGCTAGTTAGCAGTCCTTTTAGTATTAGTTTTTTTTTTTTTTGTGTTTTTTTTGGGTTTGAAAAGACTAAAGAGCCCATCATATGGTGACGTGGCACTACAGTACTATTGGACTCACAAAAAGTGAGTAATTGCATAAACTTCGATCTACGTGTAATGCATGCAAAAGAAAATACATGCAACGTGTGTAAAGTCCTCTAGTTTTGACACCAAAACCTCTCTTAACAAAAATTAGTACCTAAAATACCACCTTAAAGAGTAGGCCATGCCTTAAAATCTAGAGGATAGTTTAGGTATTTGAGAGACTACCACAAATTTAGTAGCAAAAATACCCCCAAAAAGTGCTCCATGCCATGGGTTGGAGGGTTTTTTTTGGGATATGTAGAGAATAATGTGGGCTTAGCCATGGGTTGTCTTTTTGTATAAAGGAGATGATGCTTTGTAGAGAAGAATCAAAAGCAAAAATGGTGATTAGAGGGTCTCTTCTTGTGTTATTCTCTGCTATTGTTGGATCAATGGCCCCAAATATTTCAGACATCTTTGGCTATTGGTCTTGTTCAACTTGCCATGTAACACCTTACGAACTTCCTGTTAAGTACATCATTTATTGGCAGTTGTCATAGGGAAATATTCTAGAAACTTTTACCATCTTACATTTAGCCTCAAACATTGTGTTAGCATAGGAATCATCTGTTGTGTTGGAAACAACTTTGATACCACTTGTTATGTGGAGACAATTGAACAATAAACAAGAAAACAACAAAATAAACCAAAACATAATTAACATAATTCAAGAATGTGCTTACATCCATGGGAAGGAAAGAAATCAACTCACTATTAACCTAATTTTTCTTTGCTTTCCAAGAGCCAAACCAAGGTTAAATTTATAGAATTTCCCTTTCAAGTTAAGTTACAACACCAGTTGATAGCTTACAAGAGGTCAACTCTAATATTTACACATAAGACTCACAGACAGTTTTGAGAAAACAATATTACAATATATGGAATACTCTTAGAAGATTTTAGAAATACCACTTATCATCACTTGCTATTGTTCCATTTGACACAACATTGCATGATTGGGATGCAGAAAACATGCACCTCCATGCACACACATAAATTTGGTTTTGTGAGGTTATCTACTATTCCTCTTACGATAGTTTCTTGGAGTGAATAAATTGCTTTACTCCATTCCCATAAAAACTAACCACTAGAAGGTGTCATAAATTCTTGAAATTATGGGATCAAAAATGGTTGCACATGCAGGCTATATTTGTACAATACGAAGTTTGAAAGAGTAACTAGTTCCAATTGATTGTTACCTCTAAAAGTGTTCCAAACCCATAAGGCAATAGCTTGGAAAGACTTCCTTGGGATAATGGAAGTTTGTTTGCTTGGTTGATAAGAGCTTATTTTCCCATTCATCACTGCTGGTCTCAAGATCACAAGCATTGCAAAATGATTCCACGTCTAATTCCTACAAGAATGCAAATGAAGTCTTCAAGGTTCAAAAGAAATTGGAACTTTGGATGACAAATTTTAGCAATTTAATGCTAGTAAATGCAATCATACCTTCATCATTAAGAGTTTGGACAGGTGTGCAATTGGATACGGATGAAGTTTGTAGCCACAATAATTTACACATGACAATGCCAATGCTCGAACCTTTTATGGTCAAAAGAAAACCAACAAAAATGTATATAAATCAGAAAAATTAAGAAAAAATAACGTAAGAAGTGTTCTCTGTTTTTCGTTTGTTTGTTTTTTTTCTTGGTTTTTTTTTGTGTTCTCTGTTTATGTCTTATATAGAGGGCACTGAACAACTCTAGGGCATATTCTAGTTAGTTGCTTTATTAGCAAGTCATTCAAATTGCTTTGTTTTTTTCTTGCTTCAATATACCAAATTTTATGGACAACTTTAATGACTTGAATTTCAATGCTTTTAAATAATTTTATTCACAATTTCATGTGTTTTACTAAACTCATTTAATTGGAATTAAACACGTTTAAATTATCAATTTGACAACATCTAAAACATTTTTGGTTCCTCAGAAGTGTTAAATAAATTTCTCATAGATTTTTGTTTTTCCCTCAATTTTCCGATGAACAATCAAACAAGAGAAAAAGTTTACAATTTTTTTCCCTACTTTCCCATAAATTTTATGAGAACCAAAATAGTTTTATAATTGCTAATTTAAATAATTTTTAAATTCATATATATATATATATATATATATATATATATATATATATATATATATATATATATATATTTACTCTTTCTTTTCTCATGCAAGAAAAAGGAAATTATGCGTGCTAAATTTATCAAACCAAACTAATCATCATTTTTTATGTTTTTTTTTCTTTTCATTTCAGTGTTCATTGTAAGTAATCAAGATGAGCATAGAAGATTTCTTATGATAAACAAAGTTTCGATTATGACCATGGAAGAAACATGTAAGGTAAACAACAATAATTTTATGCCAATGTTTTTTTAGATATGAGATCATTTAGAATTCATATGAAGTATTTTATGATACTTGAGTTCGTCAAATTTTTTAGATGTTTGAACTCTCCTTTGGTTCAAGTTATATTCATAGAATAACTACATTTCTTATGAAACCTACCACTAAGACATCGACTCCAACTTTTTATATATCTGGATAAACTTGAAACCTTACAATGTATAATTGTAAGTTTCAAAACTAAAAGAAAAATGGAATAAATTAAAAAAAAAACTTCTAACACAGATTAAATTGCTTTCAAACGTGACACAATAGTAAGATCATAATGTTCTTCTAAAAGATGGGTGGTAATTTCATTTGATATCGCTCTATTAAATTTAATATTATTTTCAATGCAATGACTAATCATTTTCAAGGTATTTACTTGAGGGTGTTGTAACATCATCTCATAAGTCAAAAATTGAGTCCACATTATACTTTTTCACAACTTTGATTTTCTATGAGACCCACTAATGAGCTAAGGAATTAGAAAGTTCAAAAATTAGAATCCAAAAGTATATTCATAGAATAATTCCTTTTCTTATGAAACCTACTGACTACCACTAGGACATCGACGCCAACTTTTCATATCTTCATATGAATTTGAAACCTTACAATTTGCAATTATAGACTTCAAAACTAAAAGAAAAATATAACCTATTTAAAAAAAATGTTAACACTAAATAATTAAATTGTTTTCCAACGTGACACAACAGTAAGATCATAACATTGTTTTAAAAATTAGGTGATATTTTTATTTGGATATCTTTTCATTAAATTTAACATTACTTTCAATGCAATGACCTATCATTTTCAAGGTAATTACTTATTGGTATTGTAACATCACCTCATAAATAAAAAATTGAGTCAATATTATACTTTTCCACAACTTTCATTTTCTATTATACCTACTAAAGAGCTACAATATTAGAAAGTTAAAAAATTGGAATCCAAAGTTATATTTATAGAATAACTCCATTTCTTATAAAACCTACCACTAAGACATCAACTCCAACTTTTCATATCTCTGGAAACTTGAAATCTTACAATGCACAATTGCAAGTTTCAAAACTAATATAAAAGAAAAATGGAATAATATTTTTTTAAAAAAACTTCTAACACATTAAATTGCTTTCAAACGTAACACAATAGTACGATCATAATGTTGTTTTAAAAAATGGGTGATAATTTGATTTGATATCTCTCCATCAAACTAAATATTATTTTCAATACAATGACCTATCATTTTCAAGGTAATTACTTGAAGGTGTTGTAACATTGTCTCATAAGTCAAAAATTGAGTCCACATTATACTTTTCCACAACTTTCATTTTCTATGAGACCCACTAATGAGCTAAAGCATTAGAAAGTTCAAAAATTGGAATCCAAAAGTATATTAATAGAATAATTCCTTTTCTTATGAAACCTATCAACTGCTACTAGGACATTGGCTCCAACTTCATATCTTCATATGAACTTGAAACCTTACAATTTGCAATTACAGACTTCAAAACTAAAAGAAAAATATAATCTATTAAAAAAAATGTTAACACAAAATAACTAAATTGTTTTCCAGCATGACACAACAGTAAGATCATAACATTGTTTTAAAAAGTATGTGATATTTTTATTTATATATCTCTCCATTAAATTTAATATTACTTTCAATGCAATTATCTATCCTTTTCAAGATAATTACTTGAAGGTGTTGTAATATAATCTCATAAATGAAAAATTGAGTCAACATTATACTTTTCCACAACTTTCATTTTCTATGAAACCCACTAATGAGCTACAACATTAGAAAATTTAACAATTAAAATCTAAAGTTATATTCATAGAATAACTCCATTTATTAGGAAACATATCACTGAGACATCAGCTCCAACTATTCATATCTCCAGATAAACTTGAAACCTTACAGTATACAATTGCAGGCTTCAAAACTAAAAGAAAAATAGAATAAATTAAAAGAAATTCTAACACAACATAATTAAATTTCTTTCGAATGTGACACAATAGCAAGATCATAATGTTGTTTTAAAAAATGGGTGATAATTTTATTTGATATCTCTCCATTAAATTTAATATTATTTTCAATGCAATGACCTATCATTTTCAATGTAATTACTTGAAGGTGTTGTAACATTACCTCATAAGTCAAAATTGAATCCACATTGTACTTTTCCACAACTTTCATTTTCTATGAGACCCACTAATGAGCAAAGGCATTAGAAAGTTAAAATATTTGAATTCAAAGGTATATTCATAGAATAATTCCTTTTCTTATGAAGCCTATTGGCTACCATTGAGACATAGACTCCAATTATTTATATTTTCGAATGAACTTGAAACCTTACAATGTATAATTGCAAGTTTCAAAACTAAAAGAAAAATGGAATAAATTAAAAAAAAAAAAAAAAACTTCTAACACAAGTTAAATTGCTTTCAAACGTGACATAATAGTATGATCGTAATGTTGTTTTAAAAAATGGGTGATAATTTTATTTGATATCTCTCCATTAAATTTAATATTATTTTCAATGCAATGACCTATCATTTCAAGGTAATTACTTAATGGTATTGTAATATCACCTCATAAATCAAAAAACGAGTCAATATTATACTTTTCCATAACTTTCCTTTTCTATGAGACCTACTAAAGAGCTACAATATTAGAAAGTTAAAAAATTGGAATCCAAAGTTATATTCATAGAATAACTCCATTTCTTATGAAACCTACCACTAAGACATCAACTCCAACTTTTCATATCTCTAGATAAACTTGAAACCTTGCATTATACAATTGCTGGCTTCAAAGCTAAAAGAAAAATGGAATAAATTTTTTTAAAAAAATTCTAACACAACATGATTAAATTGCTTTCGAATAAGACACAATAGCAAAATCATAATGTTGTTTTAAAAAATTGGTGATAATTTTATTTGTTATCTCTTCATTAAATTTAATATTATTTTCAATGCAATGACCTATCATTTTCAAGGTAATTACTTGAAGGTGTTGTAACATCACCTCATAAGTCAAAATTGAGTACACATTATACTTTTCCACAACTTTCATTTTCTGAGACCCACTAATGAGATAAGGCATTAGAAAGTTCAGAAATTGGAATTCAAAGGTGTACTCATAGAATAATTCCTTTTCTTATAAAACCTATTGGCTACCACTGAGATATTGACTCCAACTATTCATATTTTCAAATGAACTTGAAACCTTACAATTTGCAATTGCAGGCTTCAAAACTAAAAGAAAAATATAATCTATGAAAAAAATGCTAACACAAAATAACTAAATTGTTTTCTAGGGTGACACAATAGTAAGATCACAATATTGTTTTAAAAATTAGGTGATATTTTTATTTGGATATCTCTCCATTAAATTTAATATTACTTTCAATGCAATGAGATCATTTTCAAGGTAATTACTTAATGGTGTTGTAACATCACCTCATAAATAAAAAATCGAGTCAATATCATACTTTTCCACAACTTTCATTTTCCATGAGACCTACTAAAGAGCTACAATATTAGAAAGTTAAAAAATTGGAATCCAAAGTCATATTCATAGAATAACTCCATTTCTTATGAAACCTACCACTAAGACAACGACTCCAACTTTTCATATCTCTGGATAAACTTGAAATCTTATAATGTATAATTGCAGGTTTCAAAACTAAAAGAAATATGGAATAAATTTAAAAAAAGAAAACTTCTAACACAAATTAAATTGCTTTCAAACTTGACACAATAGTAAGATCACAATGTTGTTTTAAAAAATGGGTGATAATTTTATTTTATATCTCTCCATTAAATTTAATATTATTTTCAATGCAATGACCTATCATTTTCAAGGTAATTACTCAAAGGTGTTGTAACATCTTCTCATAAGTTAAAAATTGAGTCCACATTATACTTTTCCACAACTTTCATTTTCTATGAGACCCACTAATGAGCCAAGGCATTAGAAAGTTCAAAAATTGGAATCCAAAAGTATATTCTTAGAATAATTCCTTTTCTTATGAAACCTACCGACTACTACTAGGACATTGGCTCGAACTATTCATATCTCCATAGGAACTTGAAACCTTACAATTTGCAATTACAAACTTCAAAACTAAAGAAAAATATAATCTATTAAAAAAATGCTAACACAAAATAATTAAATTGTTTTCTAACGTGACATAATAGTAAGATCATAATATTTTTTTAAAAATTAGGTGATATTTTTATTTAGATATCTCTCCATTAAATTTAATATTACTTTCAATGCAATGACTTATCATTTTCATGATAATTACTTGAAGGTGTTGTAATATAATCTCATAAATAAAAAATTGAGTCAACATTATACTTTTCCATAACTTTCATTTTCTATGAGACCCACTAATGAGCTAAGGCATTAAAAAGTTCAAAATTTTGAATTCAAATGTATATTCATATAATAATTCCTTTTCTTATGAAACCTACTGGCTACCATTAAGACATTGACGCCAATTACTCATATTTTCGGATGAACTTGAAACCTTACAATGTATAATTGCAAGTTGCAAAACTAAAAGAAAAATATAATAAATTAAAAAAAAATTCTAACACAAATTAAATTGCTTTCAAATGTGACACCGTAGTAAGATCATAATCTTGTTTTAAAAAATTGGTGATAATTTTATTTGATATCTCTCCATCAAACTTAATATTATTTTTAATACAATGACCTATCATTTTCAAGGTAATTACTTGAAGGTGTTGTAACATCACCTCATAAGCCAAAATTTGAGTCCACATTATACTTTTCCACAACTTTCATTTTCTATGAGACCCACTAATGAGCTAAGGTATTAGAAAGTTCAAAAATTGGAATCCAAAGATATATTCATAAAATAATTCCTTTTCTTATGAAACCTACTAGCTACCACTAAGACATTAACTCCAACTATTCATATTTTTGGATGAACTTGAAACCTTACAATTTACAATTGTAGGCTTCAAAACTAAAAGAAAAATATAATTTATTAAAAAAATGTTAACACAAAATAAACAAAATGTTTTTCCAGTGTGACATTAGTAAGATCATAATATTGTTTTAAAAAAATGGTAATATTTTTATTAGATACCTCTCAATTAAATTTAATATCATTTTCAATATCATGACATATCATTTTCAAGATAATTATTTAAAGGTGTTGAAAAACACCTTATAAGTCAAAAATTGTGTCCACAATAGACTTTTCAACAGCTTTTATTTTCTATGAGACCCACTAATAAGGTAAGGTATTAAAAACTTCAAAATTTGGTATCCAAAATCATATTCATTAGAAAAAGGATATTGATGGAAAATATTATTAGAATCAAAGTGATTTTCGCTATTTATCATATCATTTTTTCTTGTTATATTTTAAATTATTGTAAAACTCTTCATTGTCCACCTGTAGACCTTACATAATTCATTAAGGTTTGGATTAATAAAATTTTTTCCTTCAAATAGGGTTTCAGATGAACTTTCAAAAAAGTGATAGGTTAGTTGAAGAACTTTTACTTGTAGGTTATGGACTGATGTTTTAAATAACTTTTAATTTTTGAATAGTTAAAATTAACTTTTTAAATTTGTTTTAGGAGGAAAATTGAAGCAAGGAGGCTTTTTTTTTCTTATCCAAGAGAAAGCCAATAGTCATAAAGACTTTTGGAAAACAAAAATGAGATTTTACATCCAAGGTATAAATATATTGAACAAGTTAATTGCATCATTTATGCATGGAGGTTCCTATTCAATAACCCTATCTTTTATTTTTTTATTTTTTAATCTTATTGTTCTATCAATGTGAACCCACTTATAATCTTGTACCATTTATTATACTGTAATTTCTTCAATATTATTTATTGATGCATTAATACAAAGATTTTTTTTTTTAAAAAAAAAATCATCAATATAAGGCATATAAGGTTTTCAATGTGATTTGTTTAACCATGTTTACATCCATGGATATAAATAATCATTGGTACTGTACCATAAACAATATTACAAAGATTAAAAAGAAAAGAGATACAACTATTTAAGTTAAGACACCTCGTATTTTTTCGTTCTTTTTATCTATACTATAAATCATAGGTTCTTATTCCAAGAGATGTTTCAAACTCTTTCCCACATCACTATATTTTAGATATAAGCTTTACATAGTTATCTTAATTTTATTCTTTCAATGATCTAAAATATTTCTTGCTTGCATTTTTTTTTTCATAAGGAAATTTATTTTTACAAGAAAATATTAATATATAAAAAAATAAGAGATATTTATTACTTATATCTCTTTTGAAAACAATTCCTACAAATAGGTGGTTAGATTTAATATTATGGTATTGTAACATCACCTCATAGGTCAAAAATAGTGTCCACATTTTTTATGTTCTTTGGACCCACCACCAGGGCATTGAAATTGGTTCAAAATTTAGAATCCAAATCACATTGATAAAACAAATTCCTTTTCATTCATCAATTCTAAAAAAATTGTATTGATAGAAAAAGATTATTAAAATTAAAGTGGTATTTACTATTTATAATAGCAAATTTTTATCTCTAAAATTGTTTTTTGATGTTGTATAATCCATGCCAATAGAACATAGATATGAAATTTGGATTTGGACTTTTAAGCTTGAAATGCTATGATAAGAAATTTAATTAAAATCAATGACATGACATTCATATAGATACAAAGAAGACATGACTTTTATATGATCCAAATTATAACATTTTTTTTTTACTAATATTTATTTAAAAGTAATAATTTTCAAAATTTGTCATGTTTTGTAAAAGGGTCCTTTAAAATAAAATTAAAAAAATAATTTAGAAAAAAAAAGACTAAAAAGTATTTCACATCAAACTATCAAAGTACGCATTGAACAAGTTGATTGAGATCTTCTACTATTATCTCGTTATCCTTTCTTTGTGAACTCACCTCTTATGACTTATCTTATCTCTCTTTATGCAAAAAAAGTTGAATAAAACAAAAATGAATAGAAGGCTAATTGTATAAATTATATACCTTGGACAGTTAACAAATTAAGGGTAGATAACCCAAAATTTTTAAACATGGATTTATTAAAATTATATTTGATTATTTCTTAATCTCTGTATAAGAATTACAAGAACAAAAGTAAGTAATAATGATAAAATATTAAAAATTGAGAAGACCTTAGGGGAGGTTGATAAATCAAATTTAATGACTAAATTTAAGTTCTTAAGTATATTCAATATCTTTGATAAAATAACTTAATATTATAATATAAAATCAATAATAATTTTGATAAATCAAGTTAATGATTTGATATGACTTAATCACTTAAATATAATTTAATTTAAAATTAACTTAAGTTATTAAATATTAACTTTTATCAAAATTACTCTTCTAATATCTCAACATATTGGTGGATTGTGTTTGTGTCGTATCAAAGGTTAAATACTCAATTAAATATCTCAACCCAAACATGACATGAATAACAATCAAGATTAAAAACATAAACTCAAACACAATGTAATTATCAACCAGGTAATACATTATAACCTATTTAACCTATTTAATAATCAGATGTTGTTTAATAATCAAATCGGGTTAAATGTTGAATGACATAATATGTGGTTACTATTTTAATTGAATATGTTTATGACTCAATTATGATATATTTATTGAAAAAAAAATTAAATATGTAAAATATGAGTTAAAAAAGTTAAAGTTATCATTAGGTTTATCGGTACCATTATTAAATAAGTCAGTTTGAATTAAATGTGTGTTATATACATTGACTTAAAACTAGATATGTAGTAGATTGATGCAAATTTGATTTAAAAATGATTATAATTAATTCAAATCCCTAAAAAAAAAGTTGAATTCAAGACATATTGAAAAATCATATCAAGTTGTATTTGCCTAAATCAAATAAAAAAACACTTGTCATAAGTGTCCTTGGCATCATATTAGAAAAATTCTAATAATATGTGTACAATATCTTTCAATTGAAAATGCATTCATCCCACTCTAAAGATTGTATTCACTAAGGACCATAAACTTTTTGAAAAAGTAAGATATATTTAATACTTATCTTTATGTAAAAGAATTCCTATGGTCACCTAATGAGATTTAATATCAATTTTCAATGCAATGTCATCTCCCATCCAAGGTAATTGCTTCAAACCTCAAAATTTTGTTTCCATACTCCACTTTGACTTCCACTTCTTTTCTTTTTCTTTTAGACCCACTACACATTGGCTCCAACTTTGGACGATCACTATTTATTTACCATATGATCATATTTCAATCTTATCTCTATCTTTCTCACCTAAAGCAAAGCTAATTAGCTCTCCATCAATATAATTATAATTTTATTTATTAAAAACTATTTAAAGCATCTAATGAAAGGATGTAATAATAAAGTACAAGAAGTTAATTTTTTATCCTTGTATTTGTTTTATTCATTTATTTCTATCTTAAATGTAAATCTCTCTTCATTCCATTTTAATGAGAAGAAATTAATATGATTATATTAAGAGTGGCTTTACAATGATTTTAAGAAGTGTTTTTAATTTTTTAATATATAAAATTTTTATTTTTCAAATATTAAAACGACTAGAATTTTTTTTTTAAATCACTAAAAAAACACTCTAAAGTACTTATTTTCTATTTTTAAAAACAAAAATTGGTAAAAACTTCCATGTAAAAAAATAGAAATTCTTAACAAAAAATATAGATTTAGTTCATGCCCTTAAAAATTATTTTTAAAAAATTTTAAAATTTAAGAGAGTATATCTCAATTTGAAATTAGGGTGATTCTATGGTGTTGAAAGTAATTTTTCTATGGAATATGAAAATAATTGGTGGTCCACTAAAAACAACCACATAATATTAATCTAAATTTAATTTATATGTATTTATTTATACTTAAATATCATTTATTTGTGTCATGGTTTTATACTACTAAAAATATTAATGATATTTAAAGTTTTCACCCAGAAAATTTAAAAAATATTTCTTAAAAGACCATTCTTTTTTTCTTCCTTCACAACTTTTGTTTTTTCAGTAAAATTTTCATTTTTATAACAAAATTATATATTAAAAAAGAAATGAGACTAAGACATAAATAAATAAAATTAAGTTATAAGACAATTGAATTTAAATTTAAAGACATATACCTTTTCTATTTAAAAAATGTCAAAATTTATAATAAAAATTATTAAATTTTTTAAAATAATTTTAGAGGTTTTTTTTGTTTTTCTTGAGGGTTTTGTATGGATTTTTTCAAAAATCAAACAAGAATGAATTTTCCCGAAAAATCGAATGGGGGATGGAGACCCCTAGAACAGATCCAGAAAACATGGGAAAAAAAAAGCAGTTTTTGTTTGTTTTCCTTAAGGGTTTTACATGGATTTTCTCGAAAATCAAACGATGATGAATTTTCTCGATATCAAAAGGGGGATTTTGAAACTTTTAAAATCACCCAAATAAATGTGGATGATTAGATAGATAAAAAAGATTGTTTTGATAAATATCCGGAGATGCTTATTTTTCTTATTATTTTTATGAACGGGATGATTAGGTAGATAGAAGAGACTAATTTGATAAATATTTTGAGACGGGTATTATTTTTTACCGTTTCTTTCTACAAACGGACCACAAGTGGATTATTTTGTACTTAAACGTCTCTCTCCCTCTCTCACTCTCTCAAAATTGAATAATTGCTACAGTTTAAAGTTGGTACATCCCATCCCATCCCACAGCAATAACTCTCGCTCCCTCTCTCTCATAATTGCTACACCGTAAAGTTGTTCTCTCTCTCTCATAATTGAATAATTGCTACAATTTAAAGTTGTTCCCTCTCTCTCTCTCTCTCTCATAATTGAATAATTGCTACAGTTTAAAGTGCATGTCATCTCGCATCCAAGGTAATTGCTTCAAACCTCAACATTCTGTTTCCATATTCCACTTTTAACTTCCAATTCTTTTCTTTTTCTTTTAGACCGACTACACATTGGCTCCAACTTTGGAAGATCACTATTTATAAAATGATCAAATTTTCTTTTATCTTTGATATTACTTTTTTCACTCTTCTCCTTCCATGCCAATAAAGTACATAGATAAGTGGGTTGGATTTGGATTTTTAGTCTAAAATCAAAGCTTTATGATTTCATTTTTGTAAAAGATATAATAATTATGTAGATTTGAAAATAATTTTTTAAATTATATTTTTTTAAAATTAATTTTAACTTAAAAGTCCTCGCATTAGACTAGTTTAATAAAATAAATAAATAAAAATTCATAGAAATATCAAATATGCAAGTAGGGCCTTGAATAGGACTAGTTTTATCACTTTATACTAATAGGCTTTGCTTTTACTTTTTGGGAAGAGTGCAGAAGCTTTAGTCAATTCATATCCTACTTTTTATTTGGTCCGCCCACCCCAATCTTGCCTCTATCTTTCTCACCTAAAGCAAAGCTAATTAGCCCTCCATCAATATAATTATAATTTTATTTATTAAAAACTATTTAAAGCATCTAATGAAAGGATGTAATAATAAAGCACAAGAAGTTAATTTTTTATCCTTGTATTTGTTTTATTCATTTAAATCTCTCTTCATTCTATTTAAATGAGAAGAAATTAATATCATTACATATTAAAAGTGTGCTTTATAATGATCTGAAGAAGCGTTTTTAATTTTTTTTAATATATAAAATTTTTATTTTTTAAATATTAAAAAACTAGAAATATTTTTTAAAATCACTAAAAAAACACTCTAAGTACTTCTTATTTTTTGTTTTTAAAAACAAAAATTGGTAAAAACTTCCATATAAAAAAAATAGAAATTCTTAACAAAAAATATAGATTTAGCTCATGCCCTTAAAATTTATTTTTTAAAAATTTTAAAATTTAAGTTAGTATATCAAATTAGGGTGATTCTATGGTGTTGAAAGTAATGTTTCTATGGAATATGAAAATAATTGGTGGTCCACTAAAAACAATCACATAATATTAATCTAAATTTAATTTATATGTATTTATTTATACTTAAATATCATTTATTTGTGTCATGGTTTTATACTACTAAAAATAAAGACTATTCTTTTTTTCTTCCTTCACAACTTTTGTTTTTTCAATAAAATTTTCATTTTTATAACAAAATTATATATTAAAAAAAAATTAAGACATAAATAAATAAAATTAAGTTATAAGACAATCGAATTTAAATTTAAAGGCCTATATTTTTTCTATTTCAAAAATGTCAAAATTTATAGTAAAAATTATTAAATTCTTTAAAATAATTTTAGAGGTTTTTGATATAAAATAATTAAAATTATTGAAAATTTTTAATGATTTTTTTTCTTTTTTAAAAATATAATTATAACAAGGGTCATGACTCATGCTTCACGTCCATGCACCTTCCAATAATTTAATAAATTGCCTTCTCTCAGTTAGACTGAATCTATTAAAATATGTGACAGCTGTCTGCAAAATAATATAGTGGAGATTTTGATTTGTTTATTTTGTGTGGTGCACATGGCTTACTAATCCTGCTCTCAGGCTTCCATTTTCATCTTCCTCTTCCCCTTTCTCTCTCTCTCACTAGTCACTCTCTCTGCAAACTGATCACCATGGAAGTTGTTGGAGAGGCTTTTCTTTCTGTGTCCCTTGAACTCTTGTTCAGCAAACTGGCCTCCTCTGATTTGTGGAAGTACGCACGCCAAGAGCAAGTCCACACCGAGCTCAAGAAATGGAAGACAAGACTGTTGGAGATTCGGGAAGTGCTCGACGATGCTGAGGACAAGCAGATCACTAAGCAGCACGTGAAAGCATGGCTCGCACATCTCAGGGATTTGGCTTATGATGTGGAGGACGTCTTGGACGAGTTTGGCTACCAAGTGATGAGAAGAAAGTTGGTGGCGGAGGGTGATGCGGCCAGCACAAGCAAGGTACGCAAATTCATCCCTACTTGTTGTACTACTTTCACTCCAATTCAGGCTATGCGGAATGTTAAGCTGGGGTCCAAGATAGAGGACATCACTCGCCGATTAGAAGAAATTTCAGCTCAGAAGGCTGAGCTTGGTTTGGAAAAGCTCAAAGTGCAGATCGAAGGCGCCAGAGCAGCTACTCAAAGCCCAACCCCTCCACCACCTTTGGTATTCAAACCTGGGGTATACGGCAGGGATGAAGATAAAACCAAGATACTAGCCATGCTTAATGATGAATCCCTCGGTGGCAATCTGTCTGTAGTCTCGATCGTGGCCATGGGTGGGATGGGAAAAACTACGCTGGCAGGTCTAGTGTACGATGATGAGGAGACATCCAAACATTTTGCTTTAAAAGCTTGGGTTTGTGTATCTGATCAATTTCATGTGGAGACCATAACCAGGGCAGTTTTACGGGACATTGCTCCAGGCAACAATGATTCGCCGGACTTTCATCAAATTCAACGCAAACTGAGGGACGAAACCAAGGGAAAAAGATTTTTGATTGTTCTTGACGATTTGTGGAATGAGAAATATGATCAATGGGACAGCCTACGCTCCCCTCTCTTGGAGGGAGCACCGGGAAGCAAGATCCTCGTCACCACTCGTAATAAAAATGTTGCAACTATGATGGGAGGAGATAAAAACTTTTATGAGCTAAAACATTTGTCTGACAATGATTGTTGGGAGTTGTTTAAGAAACATGCTTTTGAAAACAGAAATACCAATGAGCATCCGGACTTGGCATTGATAGGAAGGGAAATTGTAAAGAAGTGTGGAGGCCTGCCCTTGGCAGCAAAAGCACTTGGTGGTCTTCTGCGCCATGAACACAGAGAAGATAAGTGGAATATTATACTAGCTAGCAAAATATGGAATTTACCTGGTGATAAGTGTGGTATTCTTCCTGCGTTGAGATTGAGCTACAATCATCTCCCTTCACATTTAAAAAGGTGTTTCGCTTATTGCGCATTATTTCCCCAAGATTACGAGTTTAAGAAGGAAGAGCTAATCCTCTTGTGGATGGCGGAGGGGTTAATTCAACAATCAAATGAGGATGAGAAAATGGAAGATCTTGGTGATGATTATTTTTGTGAACTATTGTCAAGGTCATTTTTCCAATCGTCGAACAGCAATAAATCACGATTCGTTATGCATGATCTTATTAACGATCTAGCTAATTCTATTGCTGGAGACACTTGCTTGCATTTGGATGATGAGTTGTGGAATGATTTGCAACGCCCCATTTATGAAAATACTCGTCATTCATCATTCATCCGTCATGAATATGATATCTTTAAAAAATTTGAAAGGTTTGATAAGAAAGAGCGCTTGCGCACATTCATAGCTTTGCCGATTGATGAACCAACATGGTTTGCTCCCTTCATAAGTAATAAGGTGCTTGAAGAATTGATACCAAGGTTAGGGCACTTAAGGGTGCTCTCATTGGCTTATTACAAGATAAGTGAGATACCAGATTCATTTGGTAAGTTGAAACATTTGAGATACCTTAATTTGTCCTACACCAGTATAAAATGGTTACCAAATTCAATTGGTAATCTTTTTTACCTTCAGACATTGAAATTATCATGCTGTGAAGAGCTTATCAGGTTGCCTATTAGCATCGGTAACCTAATCAATCTTCGACATCTTGATGTTGCTGGTGCAATAAGATTACAAGAAATGCTTGTACAAATTGGCAAACTAAAAGATTTGCGGATATTGTCTAATTTCATTGTGGACAAAAACAACGGTTTGACAATCAAGGAGTTGAAGGACATGTCACATCTGCGAAGAGAACTTTGCATTTCGAAATTGGAAAATGTGGTGAATATTCAAGATGCAAGGGATGCCAATTTAAAATTGAAGCGTAACCTTGAAAGCTTGATAATGCAGTGGAGTTCTGAGCTGGATGGTTCAGGGAATGAAAGGAATCAAATGGATGTCCTTGACTCTCTACAACCTTGTTTGAATCTGAACAAACTCTGCATTGAGTGGTATGGTGGTCCAGAATTCCCACGTTGGATAGGGGATGCCTTGTTCTCTAAGATGGTGGATCTAAGTCTCATAGATTGCAGAAAGTGCACGTCTTTACCATGCTTGGGGCAGTTGCCATCGCTCAAACAGTTGAGGATCCAAGGAATGGTTGGAGTAAAAAAGTGGGTGCAGAGTTTTATGGAGAGACTCGTGTTTCTGCAGGTAAGTTTTTCCCATCACTAGAGTCTCTACATTTTAATAGCATGTCAGAATGGGAGCACTGGGAGGATTGGTCTTCCTCAACAGAGTCATTATTCCCTTGCCTCCATAAGCTTACAATTGAGGATTGCCCCAAATTGATTATGAAACTACCCACTTACCTACCTTCTCTTACAAAGCTCTCTGTTCTCTTTGTCCAAAATTGGAGTCTCCACTTTCAAGACTTCCACTGCTGAAGAAATTACAAGTAAGAGAATGTAATGAGGCGGTCTTGAGCAGTGGAAATGACCTCACCTCACTCACCAAGTTAACAATTTCTGGGATTTCAGGCCTTATCAAATTGCATGAAGGATTTGTGCAATTTTTGCAAGGGCTTCGGGTTTTGAGAGTATCGGAATGTGAAGAACTCGAATATTTGTGGGAGGATGGTTTTGGATCGGAAAACTCTCTTTCTCTTGAGATTAGAGATTGTGATCAACTTGTATATTTGGGATGCAATCTTCAGTCTTTGGAAATAATTAAATGTGATAAACTAGAGAGGCTTCCAAATGGATGGCAGAGTCTAACATGCCTTGAAAAATTGGCAATCAGGGATTGTCCAAAGCTAGCGTCATTTCCAGATGTAGGTTTCCCACCAATGCTGAGAAATATTGTTCTTGAGAATTGTGAAGGTCTAAAGAGTCTACCTGATGGCATGATGTTGAAGATGAGGAACGACAGTACTGACAGCAACAACTTGTGTCTCCTTGAAAAGCTAGTGATATTCAGCTGTCCATCTCTCATTTGCTTTCCAAAAGGGCAATTACCCACCACCCTTGACCAGCTAGTGACATACAGGTGTCCATCTCTCAAGTCTCTTCCAGAAGGAATACCCGCCACTCTCAAGAAACTCTACATAAGGAATTGTGAAAGGCTAGAGTCTCTACCAGAGGGAATAATGCACCAACATTCCACCAATGCTGCTGCTCTCAAGGAACTTGAAATAAGTGTTTGTCCATCTCTCACACCCTTCCCAAGAGGCAAGTTTCCATCCACCCTTGAGCGACTTCACATTGAGGATTGTGAACACCTCGAGTCAATTTCAGGGGAGATGTTTCACTCTACTAATAATTCACTTCAATCTTTAATCCTCATGAGGTATCCTAATCTCAAAACCCTACCAGATTGCCTCAACACCCTCACATATCTACGTATTGAAGATTTTGAAAATCTGGAATTGTTGCTTCCTCAGATAAAAAAGCTCACCCGTCTTACACGGCTCGATATCTGTAACTGCAAGAATATCAAGACCCCCCTATCCCAATGGGGCCTTTCCAGACTCACCTCTCTTAAATACCTCCATATTAGTGGCATGTTTCCAGATGCAACTTCCTTTTCGGATGACCCCCACTCGATTCTTTTTCCTACAACTCTCACCTCCCTTACCCTTTCAGAATTCCAGAATCTGGAATCCCTAGCCTCCCTGTCTCTCCAAACCCTCACCTCTCTTGAAAAACTATGGATCCGCAATTGCCCTAAGCTCCGATCGATTTTGTCAAGGGAAGGACTATTGCCTGACACACTTTCAGAACTGAATGTGCATCGTTGCCCACATCTAACACAAAGGTACTCGAAGGAGGAAGGAGATGATTGGCCCAAGATTGCCCACATCCCCTGTGTGCACATGTATGGCTAATCCATCTGAGTAATAAATAAGGTATTACATCTCATTCCCAACACATCATTCTTCCTCTTTCTCTTCTCAACACCGCTTTCAATTTCTCTTACGCGCTACTGTAATTTTCTAATTGGACTTAATTTTTAACAAGAAAGCAGCTCTTGACATGGCTCTTGGCTTGGTATTTTCCCAGTGTCTAATTTTCTCTATAATCTGTCACAATAAAAAATAAGCATTACTACTTCTACCTTTCCAGGTGCAATAAATGAGATTTTAATTCAACAAATTCAATATCTAATGTATCAAGACCTTTATACTATAGGAAGTTCTAGTTTATTGACTTGGTTTGGTTTACTAATTAGATGACATTATCACTTCACTTATTGTAGTTATAATGAGAAAAACGGTGTCAATTTGAGAAAGGGGAAGAATGGCGTTATATAGATCTCATTCCTAAAATAATGATCAATGAAGTGCTATTTTAATCAAAGGGCCACTCCGCCAATATACAGTCAGGTAATTCTTTTGCGCTTAAACTTTTCTTTCTGTTTATTTCATTTAAGATTTTCTTTTTCTTGAAGCTTCGAGCCTGAAACAAATATTGAACAGATTTTCATACTCTATTTTGATTTGGTAGTTTGCAAAAATTAAATGAACCATTTATAACTGTTGAAAAATTAAGAAAAAATAATGTAAGAAGTGTTCTCTGTTTTTGTTCTGGTTTTTTTTTTTCTTTTTGTGTTCTCTGTTCATTTCTTATATGAAAAAATAAAGGGCACTGAACAACTCTAGGGCATATTCTAGTTAGTTGCTTTATTAGCAAGTCATTCAAATTGCTTTGTTTTTTTCTTGCTTCAATATACCAAATTTTATGGACAACTTTAATGACTTGAATTTCAATGCTTTTAAATAATTTTATTCACAATTTCATGTGTTTGATTAAACTCATTTAATTGGAATTAAACACGTTTAAATTATCGATTTGACAACATTTAAAACATTTTTGGTTCCTCAGAAGTGTTAAATGAATTTCTCATAGATTTTCATTTTTCCCTCAATTTTCCGATAAATAATCAAACAAGAGAAAAAGTTTATAATTTTTTTTCCCTACTTTCCCATAAATTTTTTGAGAACCAAAATAGTTTTATAATTGCTAATTTTTAAAAATTATTAAATTCATATATATATATATATATATATATATATATATATATATATATATATATATATATATATATATATATTTTACTCTTTCCTTTCTCATGCAAGAAAAAGGAAATTATGTGTGCTAAATTTATCAAACCAAACTAATCATCATTTTTTGTGTTTTTTTTCTTTTCATTTCAGTGTTCATTGTAAGTAATCAAGATGAGTATAGAAGATTTCTTATGATAAACAAAGTTTCGATTATGACCATGGAAGAAACATGTAAGGTAAACAACAATAATTTTATGCCAATGTTTTTTTAGATATGAGATTATTTAGAATTCATATGAAGTATTTTATGAAACTTGAGTTTGTCAAATTTTTTAGATGATTGAACTCTCCTTTGGTTCAGCAGCTTGCAGTGATTGGGCGTCCAAGTAAAATGTGCTCTAACCAAGTGGACTTCTTCAAAAGGTAAGCAGTACGCATAAATCTCTTCTTGAGATAGTGGATGCACTTATTTTTGTCTCAATTTTGATGATATTTTCTTCATGTTTTGACTTTTGCAAGGAAGTGGAATATGAAGAAAGGATAGATTGTTCAGACTTTGCCTGTGGAGGAAGGGAGATTCCTGGGTGCTCAACACTTGATGCTCATTGCTCTGTTCAAGAAGAATAAGAAACTCAGAGGTACAAGGCACCTCCAGCACAGTGAAGTGAATACCCAAGCTTTTTGGATTTCTCCTAGGACACCTGGAAGGCTGGCACATAAGGTTTGTCATCTGCACACCTGCCATGAGTGACAAACACATGTGGGTTCATCTCAAAACTCAATAAGAACAAAGAAATAGCTCAGCCAATCTTTTGATTATAAATTAAGAATGGAGAAAAACTGTTACGTCAATCTCAAGAAGCTCAACCAGTATTTTTTTTTTTTGATAGACAACAAGAACATGCAGTAAAGAGTGCCAAAAGAGGAGGGGGCGCACCCTACGAATACAGAGAGAAGCTCAACCAGTATCAATGAAAGGTTTATTCTCTTCCTACAAAGATATTTCTTCGATTTTGTGAAACAGTCCCAGTTTTCTTTATGCCATTCTACTGTTGTTCCTATGAGAGGTAGTTTGGGCACACTTCAACAAATTTGTAAAATTTTAATGTTTCAAAATCTTGTTCATCTCATTAATCTGATGTTCAATGAGGTTCATAACAATAAAATTAGCAGGAAAGCACCATGAGTCAGAAACTGACAAAGTTCTTCTCCTTCAAGCTTTCAACTGTATCCTTCAGGCTCACCTCCAGAGGAGTGAAGTGAATGCCTAAACTCCTTGCTTTCTCTTGGGATACCCGGGAGGATGGTGCATAAGGTTTGTCATCTGCGCATCTGCAACCAAACACATGTGGATCCCATCTCAGAATTTTTTGCATGATACCAAGGCATAAATATTTAAGGGGAAACAAGATGGCAAGTACTCTTCAATGTATCCAATGGAACAATAGGAAGTAATATCGTGTTGATCTCACTTGCTTCTAATGATGGCACTAACGAGCACTAGCAATAACAAATAGAAACTTACCTTTCAGGTAGAGGTAATCCAGGGTAGAGCTTGCGCAAAATCTTCAGTATCTCAGAATTGTGTAAATCCCTCTCTACTAAGCAGTATCTTCCACTAGCTTCTGGGATCTCATATGCTTGAATGTGTGCATTGGCAACATCTCTAACATCAACCCACCAGGATGATATATTCGAAAATGTTTGAGCTCCTGCAACAAACAAATTCCAAATGCTTGCATTTGAAGAATTCAGTATCTTGATATAAAGTCTGCAATGTGCTTGTGGATATTTTGATGTTTTGTCATTCATTTTCTTGGATATTGTCAAGTGATTAAACTAATCACATCGGTTATGCAGTTTAAACCCGTCCAAACAAGGAGTACTATTAGTTAGCGCAAGAAGAAACAAAACATATACTTATATTCAAGTAGAGAAATAAGAAACAAAACTTAGGACACATTTTGCTGAAGAGTACCATTTATGAGGTTCAAAACTTGCTCTGCACTTAGATTAAGAGTGGGCTGTAAGAGAGGACCAATCACCCATCCTGGATTTATCGTGACCATGTCAATCCCATTCTCCTTTGAAAACTTCCAAGCGGCCTCCTCAGCTAAGGTCTTTGAAAGCACATACCATTGCTATCAAAAACTCAAATAATGACATTTGGTTAGAAATGGTTTCAGTACTACTACTTCTAGTACTACTACCAGTGAAAAAACCGGTAAAATATTTCATAAAACATGCAAAAAAGATGGTATGTGATAAGAAATAAGCTCAGATGCAAACCTTTGATTCCTTGCATAAAACTGGATCTGAAAACCAACTCTCATCAATTAGCACCTCAGGAGTCAGAGGTTCTCCAGTGAATAAAACTGAAGCCAAAGACGATGTTACAACCACTCTTTTGACAGATGGGAACTTTTGAACAGGACCTTAGGACATTGATGGTTCCCTTCAATGCAGGGTCAATCAATTCTGCCTGAACCTGGGGGTTAATGGCTTCCAATGCAACAGGGGATGCAGTATGAAAAACACCATCACATCCATCAACTACAGAATCAAAAGACCCTTCTTCCAACAAGTCTGCTTTGAACAAATGAAGCCTTTCCTGAGCTCCATCGAGTGAAAGCAAGTGCTGTGTCTTCTTTGGATCATCTGTGGCATATATACATATAAATGTAAGCACAACCAGTGAGTTAAATGGAAGCATATATAAGTGAAAATGCCCTCGGAGGTTCAGATAGAGAACTGACTTGGGTCTCGGACGGTTGCTTGAGAGTGTAACGGTGTTGGAGCAGGAGCTTCACCAGCCATGAAGCTATAAACCCAGAAGCTCCGGTCACGGACACCACCTTTCCTTCTCCACTCATCTCCCTTGACGTCTTACGAAACCTTTAAATCTATGTTACCCACTTGTACACTTCGTGTATATAGAGATAATTTTGTTTGATAATTTTGGTTTGGTTGATAATTTTGTTGATAATTTTGTTTCTACATTTGCGGTTACTTCACTACCATCGAGTCTTATATCAGCATTATTCAAGCTTAAGGCACAAAATTTGAAACTTACGCATTTCTGCATAATTTTCTACCGGGGTTTATTAGTGAGAATTATTTTTTATAAAACATATTTATATTCAACAGTAATTAACAAAAATTTGGGGTTTCAATCTTATTGTCTCCAATCATTTCAGTACTCTTAAGAAACAAAATGAGCAGAGATAGTAAAACTTCAGTAAGCTTAATTTTCCCTTGCTTAGGAATGGTTGAGCAGCCAATCACAGAATGAAGTTAATGGACCATGCCACCTCACTGCCTACATTTCCAAAGGCAGAGCTCACTGTGTCCTTTCATATGGTATAATCAAGAACATTGCCCTTACATAGTTTGTTAGCTACCAACCTCTGCATAAGTTAATGACAAGTGAAAATCTTCCTCAGTTACTTCCCAAACAAAAAATCTAGTTTGGCAGGGGCCTAAGGTCTACGAATCTCCTTGGTGCCTATTTAGGATAGTTGATAGCTTTTGTTGTTGAGCAGAAGCAGAAATAGAAGTTGCCGCTTTTTATATGCTGTTGGTTTTCTTTTGGAGAACTTCTAGCATGTCTTGGGAATTGCTTACCATGAACATGTTAGAAGATATATGACTCCAACACACTTCACAATGAAGTTACCAAGAAGACACCATTTTTTGTTTATGATTCATTTGCATGGCCATACCACGTGTCAGAAACTGACAAAATTCTTCTCCCTCAAGCTTTCCACCGTGTCCTTCATGCTCACCTCCAGAGGAGTGAAGTCGATGCCCAAACTTTTAGTTTTCTCCTGGGACACCATATAGGTTGGTTCATAAGGCTTGTCGTCTGCACATCTGCCACAAATGAAACAGAAACACATCTCTTTGGGTAATTGAGACGATCCCCAAGCAATGGGGATTAGTTCTTTTGTACAAGAAGAATGAAATATGGGTTTAACTAGACCTAAATGGCAAAAAGTATTCAGTGAATCTGAAGAAACTCCACCAAGGTCAATATTGATGATAGAAGTTTGAAACAAGGAAAGGTTCTTATAGCTCACTAACAACTTCATTCAAAAGGAAAACACATTTGTGGATATGATCAGCCAAAACAGAATAAATAATATAAATCAGAAAATTCCTGAGCCCTGATCACTGAAGCACTTTTAGACCCTTAGCACTTCGATAACATATTAAGAATTGGATGCAATTCATAAGAAGGCGATATGTTGAAATAGCATAGACATGCCATTATGACCACCGTGAATGGAGAAAGGCTACGCATACATGTGAAATATTTCAAACATACAATAGTATTTAAAGTAAGACACAGTGGTCCAGCCATGGCCCAAGTAAATGCAAGCTACAACCTACTGGATTCACAGGCACATCATAGAGGATAACACAGACCGACAAGGTAGGCTAATTTGCAGCTTCCCAGCTCATTCAGATGGAGAGGATTCACCTCTCCAAAGTTTGATTCTCAAGGCAATGCCTTTTGTGAAAATCTCAATAATTTGTTGATGGTGTTGTTTCAGTCTTATTAGAACAACTGTTTCTTAGTTTAGTCTATTGTCAATTGGTGTTGTCTGTGCAACCAAATGATGGAATCAATGTATCACATATTCATCCAATGCAGGTTGCTTGTTTTATTGTGTCTGTTGCCTTCCTGATGTAGTTGTTTCCTTTTGTTTTTAATTTCTACATTTTAGTGCTACTTTCATACTACTACTTGCACCAGAGTTGTGCCCCTTTTTCTAGGTACTTCTTTACAGAATATGTATATATTAGCCTATCAAGAAATAAAAGAAAAAACCCAAAATAAACAAGAAGAAGTAGCATTGCCTAAGCTGCAATATTGATTTCAAAGGGCACTAATGCAAACTAGAAATAACGCCCTGCAAATAATAAAACCTTACTTCTCAGGTAGGTTTAAAGCAGGGTAGAGCTTGCGCAAAATCTTCATTGTCTCAGAACAGTGTAAAAATGCTCCCTACTAAACAGTATCTGCCTCTAGCCGTTGGAAGCTCATATGCTTGAATATGTGCCATGGCAACATCTCTAACATCAACCCATCGATGTGTTTTATTGGGAAATGTATCTCCTGCCGCAAACAAATCTCAGAAGCTTACATCACAAGTATTACGTAAGTGTACTGAAAGTATCAGTTTCTTTTGCCTATTTAAGTTTAGCATGCAATCTGCTCAATGATAATATGATGTTTTTCCATTTATTTATTTATAGTCATTGTCAACTGATCTTTTGGTACAATCTCAAAAGTATTACAGCTAGAAATTTTTGAAGCACACATTTTCGTCTTAGACTGTTTGTCTCAAACGGAAATGCTTAGAAAATGATGCAATCACACTTAGCAAATACACTTATATTTATCACTTTATGTAATGTTGGAAATTACAAGTGAAAACATTATTTTGTACAAAATACCTTTCTTATTTCATACGAAAGATCGAACGGTTCTAAAGCAGCACGACAAATTACTTTGGTTATTGCAAGCATTGAACTAAAGCAACTACCAACAAGTCTAATCCCAATTACTACGGTCTGGACCCATGAATCAGAGTACAACCATCAAGGCACAGGTTTATCATATGTCCAATGCTCAACCTAATGGCAACACCCTCATAATTGAAGCAAGATACAGGGGAGGTTAGTTGGAGGCAGAAGAGGTTGGCTAGTGAGGAAACAAACCATATTGGCTGTTAAGGTAGTATTGATTATTGTAAGAGTTGTCAATAAAGTAACATGATATTGCCCTATAAAGCCACTAGAAATGATTCTAAATGTTTAAAGAATGTTAAGATCTGTAAAATAGTCCAAAAAAGTTAGTAGAAGTTTTTAAAAATACTGATCAAGTGAGTTGCACATGAACAACTCATTTGCAATGGAGTTGGATGCGGGGAACCCCCACTTTATGCTAATTATGTTGAGCTCCAGTAATATTTAGATGGGGTAGATCAAAAGGATTAATGGGTTATTTAAGAAGTTCTTGCCCTTGGCTTGAACTTGCATGCAAATATACCTCAAGTTCAGGATAGTAATTGCACACGCATGCTTTCAGTCCTTTCACAGTCCAGGGGTCCTTCCAAACCAGTCTGACTTAGGAGGCCAAAACGAAACATATCTTCATCTAATCTCATATGCAAATCTCCCAAATGAGTATCTTGGTGATACAACTATAATGACCAGAGGAAAGAACAATTTTTTAATGTTAGAAGATTAGTCAGCATATATCAAAATGCATATGTAGTCCTTTTATGTGGAACTGTGGAAGTCTTGTGACGGTTTATTGATAAGTTTTGATTTAAACTTCTGAGTTTCCATTTGCAGGGCTGTTGGATAGAGTTGACTCAATATTGAAGTGAAGCATGTATTGCTACTGGAGTAGAAAGATAAACATAAAAAAGAGATTCTCATCAATTGTAGAAGAGTACCTTTTAGTAGCTTCAGAACTTCCTCCACACTTAGATTAAGAGTAGGCTGTAAGAGAGGGCCAATCACCCACCCTGGATTTATTGTAACCATGTCAATCCCATTCTCTTTTGCAAACTTCCAAGCAGCCTCCTCAGCTAATGTCTTTGAAAGCATATACCATAGCTAGTAGAAACCAACATGTTTGAAAATATATAGTGAGAAGCATTTCTAGTAGATAATGGAACATAGAGAACAAGCAATGAAGTTATGAACCCAAGCAAAATCAATAGGAGGCCGTGCAGGCATACACACTCACATTAAAACTAATTAGATATGTCACAACTGTTTTGTCAACCCATGTTTCTGAGCCCATCATGTTTAATGGATAGTAAGACAATCAGAGATTAACATCCATTTCATTCATATAATATCCAAATTAGAGTTCTCATTTAATTTCTTGTTTGAGGAATGCAACTTTATGGATCAGACAGCTACCAACACCGTATTAGTGAAATACTAGACATACATGGAAGGATTATTTAATCTAATGGCAGGCTTAGCAAAATAAAGGGATAATCCTCTCATTCCCATCGTGTTATTTAACCCTAAGCTGCCTAGCAGAAGTGTAAAAACAAGAGGGCATGACAAATTGGCAGCTACTTCTGCAGGGTAAAAGAAGTGAAGAGCCATGAAAAGAAAACATTTTGTAAAGCCACAAACAAGAACATGCAAAAGAGATAGCATGTGATGGGAAATCATCTCATTTAAGCAACCTTTGATTTCTCACAGAAAACTGGATCTGAAAACCAACTCTCATCAACTAGCACATCAGGAGCTAGAGGTTTTCCATTGAATACAACTGAAGCCATAGATGATGTTACAACTACTCTTTTGACAGATGGAACTTTTGCACAAGATCTTAGAACGTTCATTGTTCCTTTTAGTGCTGGGTCAATTAGCTGTGCCTGAAACACGGAGAAACAGATAAAACAAATCTCCACATAAGTAGTCCAATGAAGATAAGCTGATTAAAAGCTAATAATTATGTATAGAAGCAAACATAAGATCACATTATGGATCCTAAAGAAATTCTCAACTTGTCTATGATCTATGTTTTTGTGTGATAACATTATGCAAACAGTTATTTACAAGGAAGGATGAGAAATCCTTCAAACAAGTAGATGTACAAGAACATGATTCAATAAGGGGAAAAAAATAAAGGGAAAAAAATGAAGAGACAATGAACCCTCCAGCCTTAAAGATTAACCCCAGGTAGAAGTATATGATATGGCTCACTCAAACAAAGTTGGCATAGGACATGACTTCTCTCTTAATCAGCCTCTCATCTTCTTGATTTCTCGATCTAAACTTTCAAGAAATGATCAGCCAATGTCTCTAAAAAGATCCACTATCCTCCACAAGTGGTGGTTTTATCTCCCTGACCCTTTTTGACCCAGTGACATGCAAGAGAGAACCATTGCTCAATTCTCCTTCCCCATAAGATCATAAACATCCAACTCTTTCACCAGATTTACATCCCTTCTAATAGTTTCAGGACCTCTGCATCACATCAATAGCAAACCCCATCACAAATGACATTAAAGAGCCCTAATAATCACACATCTATGGACCTGTAAAAGGCTGGAAATTTCCATCTGTCTCGAGTTTGCTAGGTAACATCAACCAAACTTGAGCTTTAGGCTACCATGAGGCTAAAGAGCCCACTACATTTTTGACATCTAAGTAGACTATCTAGTGGAAGACTTAGTTCACCTTTTGACACTAACTTATCATGTATCATTTGCTTCTATTTCTTCTAGATAAGTTTGAATATCCGTACATATGCATTTTCTATCTAGCATCAGTCTATCTCAGGCCTTAGGGTCCTCTATTTTCAACTAGTTGAAATATCTTATCACTTTTTCTTTTTCAATAAAGGCATAGAAGGTCCACAATAAAGTAGCATTCTTGAACGGGTCATAGGAGAAAGGAGCCACTGAAAAACCGAAAGGAGATTCTGAGTCTTCCAAAGAGGTACAAGCCTAATCCCTCATGGAAAGAACAGAGACATGGTAAAATGAATTCCTGCTCTGTTTCTCTTTTCATTTTCATATTTTCATTCATAACTTGACCCTTGATTTGGCACAAACACACACCTATAAAGTTTTGTCTATTGAAGGGCCATCCACAATTGCTCTGATGGCCAAAAAGTCACAAACAACAGCATGCCACATTCTGAAATGAAAAGATGCTGCCTGACTTCACCAGAAAAGCAAGGCAGGTGAATAACTAAAAACTGGTGTCCACACTGTGATTGTTGGCATGCTGCTAATTCCAATGATTGAGATGGAGCTGAATTCGATCACATAGAAGCTGGTATGTTAATTGTATAACATGTTGTGTCCGGAAACTGAAAAAAGTGCAGAGTGGACTGGCCACAGTCAGGAGTCTAGAAATAGCACAGGCAGTGCCTCCTCCAGCACAAAACCACTCTCCGACGGGAAAGGCATATTGATCTCTGATCCAAAAAAGAATGTATATACATTTAAGGGAACCTAAAGAACTCTACAGTGACAAGCATTCAAAGAGTTGTGGGATAATAGACATTAGCACACAAGTCAATGAAAGATTTTCTCATGTTCTGATGTATCCAAGCATTTCTCTGAAGCCGAATAATCCATTAGCCAGCTAGGTTGGTCTCTCTGCACAGTGCTTTCCCTCTAGGACTCCTCCCACCTCCCAAACTCTTGAAGAATCCCAACTACAAAAAACAATATCTGCCATTACATCAACACAAGATTTCCATTTGTAACTGAGAGAACTTCAAAATCTAGGCTCCATTGTGCAATATGAAATCAGGTTGATGAGATACATTATGATCATTTCATCATATTGATCAAAGAATTTTGATAAAATAAAATGTTGTTGGGCATACCATACCTATTTATGAGAAGGAGATATTCAAAAAATTAAAAAATAAAAAATCCACGTTCCTACATTTCAAAGAAAGATGCACAACATTGATGGAGTTATTCCATAACTGTTCCAGGATCTAACTCTCCCAACCACTATATGGAGTCACATGGTGATGGTGACAAAGGAAATGTGGTTACACATGAATTATGATAAAAATAAATAAATAAATAAATAAAATAAAATAAAATAAAATCTCTTTAAACCTAAAATGAACCAATAAAATAAAATAAAATAGCCATAAGGTTCATCCATCAAATTGTAGAAGTAACTTTTATTTTCATTTTTATTTTTTTTGCTGATCATGTTATGACAGTGCCAGTTTAGAATCAATAATACAGCAAATATGTCATGCAATTGGAGGAGTTATGGATGATCCTTGTATTCATAACTACATCAAAGGTATAATCATGTAGACTTAATTGAGTTTTTAAGGGGCAGTGCCTAACTAACTAAAATTAGCAAGGAGGTAATATATGAATCTTGTGAAGCATTCCTATTTTAAAAAAATTAATCATGTGGAGCAACTGAGCTGTTTGAGAAAATAAAGGAAAAGGGAATTTGGGAAGCTGAGGGAGGTGAGGAAGGAGGTAAGGAAAGAGATCAGAGAGAAGGAAACAACCACTTCTCTAGCATTTTGTGGAATGCATCCACTATTAGTAAGCACATTTACCTATTTCTTATACCTATAGCATTCAGGGTCCGGAGAAAATCATAAACAACTTGTCTAACATTTTGTGGAATGCATCTTCAGTCACCTTGAGGCAGTGGTTGTCAGTTAAAATGCTATAACTCTCCACTCTTGAAGATAATCACAAGGAGTTTTTGTTTTTTTTTGGGCGGGGGGTGGGGTTTGTTTATTTCAGGATTTAAGGTGGGAAGTAGAGGTGTCTCATCTTTTATTTGCAGATGACACATTGATTTTTTTGTGAGGCTTCTAAGGACCAACTATTGCATCTTCATTGGGTCTTGATGTGGTTTGAAGCAATTTCTGGGCTTAAGATCAACCTTGAAAAATGTGAGCTAATCTTAGTTGGAAGGGTTCCAATAATGGAGGAGTTGGTGGATATTTTGGGGTGTAAAGTGGGGTCATTACCTTCGAAGTATCTTGGGCTTCCTTTGGGTGCTACCTTTAAATTGACAACATGAGGGACTTTGGCAAGAGCGGATGGAAGGAAAGCTCAAAAGGTGGAAGAAACAAAGGTTGTCCAAGGGGGTGGGGTGTTTAACTCTCATCAAAAGTACCTTGTCTAGCCTACCCATTTATTTCATGTCCATTTTTGTTATTTCAAGAAGGGTCTCTTGTAAATTGGAAAAACTTCGAAAGGACTTTCTTTGGGGAGGGGGGGTTCTCTTGCAAATAAGCCTCACTTAGTGAGTTGACACAAGTTTGTAAGCCAAAAGCGAAAGGAGAGAGGGCGAGGCATTCAAAATCTTTCTATTTTGAACAAGCTCTCTTAGGAAAATGGAGTTGAAGGTTCATGTCAGAAGGGGAGACCTTGTGGAAGAAAGAAATCATTGGTAAGAATGGGGTAAAAGAAGCAGGTTGGTGCTCTTTGAAGACAAGGAAGGGTCATGGCGTAGGATTGTGAAAGGCTATAAGTAAATGATGGGATTCTTTCAGAAACAAGATTTCCTCTGATTTGGGCAATGGAAGAAGGGTAAGGTTTTGGAAGGACATTTGGTGTGGGGGCACCCCTTTGAGTACCTCTTTCCCCTCTTTGTTTGCTGTAGCCGCTTCAAATGAGGCTTGGGTATGTGATGTTTGGAAGCATATTGATTTTGAGGGGTGTTGGAACCCTTGTTTTGTAAGGAATTTCCAAGATTAAGAGTTACGTTATGTTGAAGCACTCCTTTTGTGTTTGCATGGCAAATCAATGAGAAGGGAGATGGATGACAAGGTGGTGTGGATGGCAACAAAGGGAGGCCAATTTTTAGTTAAATCTTTCTATGATGGGATGGTTCAAAGGGGTTCAGATTCTTTCTCGACAAGGCTTATTTGGAATTCTTAGGCTCCAATAAAAGTGAGTTTTTTTTTTTTTTTTTTTTTTTTGGGAAGCAACTTGGAAGGGGATTCTAACTATGGACAATTTGAAGAGAGGTTGGACTTTGGTAAACAAACGCTTTTTATGTAAAGATGAGAAGGAATCTTGCATTCACATCCTTCTTCATTGTTCTAAGGCTAGTTTGTTATGGCAATTAGTTTTCTCCTTGTTTGCAGTGGTTTGGGTGTTGCATACCTCAGTCCAAGCAACACTTCTTAGTTGGCATAGCCGATCCGTTGGGAGGAGGAAAAAAAAAGGTGTGGAATGTTGCACTTCTTTGTTTGTTTTGAACTATTTGAAAAGAGAGGAATAGAAGGGCTTTTGATAATGTTGAGCTTTCGTATCATGAGCTAAAATTCTCTTTTCTTTGTAACTTTTTAGAATAGACCAAAGGGGGTCTAGGGCAAGAGTCCTTTTGTATGATTGATTTTATCGATTGGTTAGGTTGCAGAGGGTTTTTGTGTTTTTTCTTTGGTGTGCACATGCGTACTTCCTATGTACTTGGTGTAGCCTTTTTTTTGGCTCTTTAACATGTCTTTTGCTCTTTTACCTATTCAAAAAAAAAAAAAAAAAAAAGGCACAAGGAGTGTTTGGATCAGCCACCATAAATTTCCATTGGAATAGCCTTGTTACGGTGTAAGCATTCCCATGCTGCTGTCAAGGAAGTTATACATTCCTAAATAAATATTCACAGGGTTTTTGGTTCTTATTGATGCAAGACAAAGGGCCTTTATCTTCTTTTGAACAAACATAACAAGTGGAGAAAAGAAGGATTAGGGGGAAGAATGAAAGAAAGAAAGAAAAAAAAAAGAAATAAGAGCAAACTCGAGATCCAACATCTTCAATATTTTTGCACATAAGCAGAATATAAAAAATCCAATATCAATTTCTCTCTTTTCCACCATTGTATTGGTTTAATGAAATCAGCATTCACTACCATTGGATCAGTTGAAGAAACCACATACAGAAAGAAGAATCATGCAAATTAACAATTCATGATTCGTTATTAATTTCAAGATCAGTAACTGATTGGAAAAGAATATAGACAATACTAAATTTTACAGTATGCCAGTGGAACCAATATAAGATAAACCTGGGGATCGTCAACTATCATCACAACTGGGGATGCTGTATGAAATACTCCATCACATCCATCAACCACAGAATCAAAGGATCCTTCTTCAAGTAAGTTTGCTTTAAACAAATGAAGCCTTTCTTTAGCACCTTCAAGTGCAAGCAAGTGTTCTGTCTTCTTTGGATCATCTGTGGCATATATAAGCACAACTTGCATGTTAAATGGAAATAAGAAGAATGAAAGCTTACAAAAACTTTATTTTGGTAAGAACATATATTATGTGATAGAAAAAAAACAACCCTAGTACATAAGGAGTATACAGTGAAAGCATGACTAGAATATTAAGAAGTTCAACTATGCTCTTCTTAGAAGAATGGGGATTGAACTAAAATGGATGGGGCATGTAGAGTAGTCATTTTCTCAACTGCAATTGCAAGCTTTTGGATCATTTATGCAAGATGATTGGATTTTCAAAGTGCAATAAACTTCAGTTGTGATGTACAATTTGTTGAAATACTAAAAATAGAATAGAGCTAAAGGCATTCAAGAGGAAACCGAAGAACAGTAAAGAAACAAAATGAAGCCCTAAACTGTCCTCTTGTCTTGTTTGTAGAACAACAAAAGCTTGCAATAAAGCCAAATAATTGTACAAAAATTTGTTGATTTTCTTCGTTTCTCTGAAATTATTTTCAAGAATAGGTCTCCAAAAAGAACACAGGCCCATATTTAGAGTTTTTGGTTCCAGAACAATTTGGTATGGCTGAAGGAAAATCTTTTTCTTTCCCTTTGCTTTTCTTTTTGAGACCTCCTCAGTGTCTTGTAAATTAAATGCAAAAATTTTTACAAGATAGTAGTAATTAAGAATGAACACATGCAGAATCTGAGATGGATTGATTCTGAAAGTATCTGAAATCATTTTTAATAGCATAAACTCGATCAATTTGCCCTGTAGAACCATGTAGAGAGTATAATTCCAAGAAAATTAGGACAACACAAAGACCCGAGTACTGAATATTGACTTTCAATCATAGATTAAACTTCTGAAAAAGGAAAAAGGATAAAGACCCATCAAAATACCACTCGATCTAAGCTTCACACTGCTAAATAACGGCCCACCCACATGCATAAAACTAACATTATGCTTGAAAAGTACTGAAACAATAAAGAAAGAAGAAAATTGGGGAATGAGAAGTTTTGTAATTGGGAAGAGATCTGACTTGGGTCTCGAACTGTGGCTTTGACGGTGTAGCCGCGTTGGAGCAGGAGCTTCACCAGCCATGAGGCTATGTACCCAGAAGCTCCGGTCACGCACACCACCTTGCCTTGCCCGCTCATTTCTCACTCTCTTCGTAGTCCACATTCAGTCTGCTGCAAAATATCCAAATTGTAGTACACTCACCACCTTCTCAGATTCCACTGTCGTAATAATAATTATATTCTATTTTCTTATATTTCATATCCGCCCGCCCTCCCGGACCAACCCAAAATTTTGGGCTTCAGACTGGATTTTTGGACTTAAAAGAGAAGAATTTGTGTTAATCCAGGTGCTTCCCGGCCCAACCCGAAAGTTTGGGCTTCAGACGGTCTTTTTGGACTTAAAAGAGAAGAATTTGTGCTCAGCCAGGCCCGACTGTTTTTCCCAAACCTAAAAGGCCCAAAACCAGCCCCACGGGAGCTTCGGGCTTTGGGTTCAAGCATGGTTGGTAGTTATTTTTTAAAGCAGTTTTTTGTTTTTTAGAAAAACAAAAACAAAAACAAAAACAAGAAGACATATTTGACAAAAAAAATTAGTTTTCTATTCATAAAAATAAAAAAATAAAGTGTTTTAAAATAAATGTTTTAATTATTTCCGTTTGTTTTTATAAAGTTATTTTAAATAGAGAACGATTAAAATAAAGTACTATATATAAGATAAAGTTATTTTTAAAACACATTTAAAAAAAAAATTCATAAATTACCCTCAAAAATTGTTTTTCATAATTCTTATTAAAAACATTTTGCAAAAATAACCAAATATTAAAAGATATTTAGACAAATATTTCATAATTGTTAAAATTTATATGTTCATGTTTTAAAATTTGAAATAAAAATTATTAATAAGCATTAAAAAATATATATTTTCCATGTTGTCTAACATATAAATTTTTTTTTTCTTGAAGCCACTAATTAATATAATTATGATATGATATAAAATAAAATGGTGATAAATTCTAGATGGATAAAATATTGGGAGTTTAATGTTCTATTAGTTTACCTTAAAATATGAATGAGACAACTTTAAATTACAAAGAACAAAAAACTTCATTAGCATAATTTAGTTATGCATTTAATATTTTTGAAAACATTTTATTTCTTATTCTTTTTATTAATTTCAATTAAAAAAAGAGCAAAAATACTTTTTACAAGTAGCAAACACTCGTCACACTACTATTTTATACATACTTACATATATAACCTAATTTTATATTTTTATAATATTTGTAATTTATTTTATTTAATATAATAATATCTATTTTATGTTTTTTAGTATTTAAAGAAAAATATTAAATTTTAATTATATTATTTCATTTTTGTTAGAAAGATACATAAATTCATTCTCATTTTTTTTTTAATTATGTTTAAATGTTGTCCTATTTGCTATTTAAATTATGATATAAAAGAAGTTAAAAAAAAAAAAAAAAAAACCATTATGAACGAGTTCACCCTAATTCAATCTTACAAAACTTAGCTTTTATCATACAACTTAAACAACTCAACTATGAGTATAAGCAATTCAATTTAAGCCTAAGTTTAATATATAGAAATAAGTTGAGTTTGAACTAAACACCTCATATTTGAGGTTATATTTTTTGTTAGGTTAGGGTTGAATGTTTCTTAATTCAAGTTTGGTTCGAGTTGATTACCAAATCAACCGAATTCGTCTAAGATGTAATATTAATTTTAAAGTTTTAATACCTGTAGACCCCCATTTAGGGCTCGTTTTTGTGCAGCCCAATTTTGCCAAGTGTCATGATCTCAAGGAGCCACGTGTCCATGCATGGTTGGTTGTTGAAGAATCAGATTGGTGCTTTTGGAGTGCCAATGGAAGGGTGACACGTGGAGGAATGTTCTAGAAGGTCCCTGCAGGCTGTTAGCAGGAGCGGAGGAGAGAGAAACAGGGCAGGCTGCAGGCTGGTGGTGGTGCTTTTGGTGGCTATTTCTGCAGGTTGTTAGGGGGGCGAATCAGGTAGAGAAAGGAGGGATTTTTTGGAGGTATCAATTTTTTTAGGAAGGCTGCAGAGAGCTTTAGGGAAAGGAGCTTTTGTTGGAGATTTTTAGGGCAGCTGCAGAGGGGAGGTGGTCCAGGAGGCTGCCGTTAGAGATATTTTTAGGCCTAGAAGAGGAATGTGGCAGAGATCTTTAGGGAAAAGGAGTTTTTGTTTGGCCGTGAGGAGGTAGAGGCTTTTCAGGGGGAGAGAGATATTTTTGGGAGTTTTCAGAGAGGATTCGAGGGACTGGAGGCTGCATTTTTGCAAATATATTGAGGGGAGAGAGATTTTTCTGAGGAGGAATTCCTTGCCGTTTGGGGAAGGAAAGATTGTGAGAGGTTTTTCTTCTGAGCTTAGAAAGCAAGCCAGAGGGAGACCAGAAGAGGTGGTTTCTCATAGAGATTTTTAGAAGGAAGAAAGCAAACCAGAGAGGGAGGTCTTCATTACTAGTTTTCTTGGGTGTAGAAATCTTGGGCAGAGAAAGGAGTTTAGCTTAAAAGAACAGAGTCAGCATTTCAAAGGTGGCAAGAGAGGAACAAGGGAGGAATTGCTGAGATTCGACCATTTCACACTTTAGGTTCTCCACTCTTATCTTAATTCATTTGATATCCAATCACACCATGCTTCTTTATGATATTTAGATGCTTGTTTTGACTATCTAATGTGTTGAAATTGTTTCTCAACGTTTGATTGCTTGGTCTCTATTATCCCCTATATGAGTGGTATCACGATTATGCTATTTGTTTGAGTATTAAAATCATTTGAAAGCCTCCCACCAGTCCTTAACTCTCATGGTTTTTCATAGAAGGGAGTCAAAGTTAACCGTATTATTTTCTTGTCTGCATGCTCTGTTTTCTTTCACTGTGTTGCATGTCTCTGATATTTTTAGAGTGAGTATCATGTTAGAGTTGTTTGTCTGCATTGGGATGCTCTTGAAAGAGTTCAGTAGCAAGGCCTCTGGGAAACATGTGTCCATTGTCATCTATTCGGTGAGTTAAGGTTCATCTAACCGGCAAAAGTGTCGTAGCCATCACCCTGCTGAAGCTTCCATGGTGTCCTGTTTGAGAGCCTATCTTAATGTTTGGAGCAGAGGTTTTAATGTATGGGTTGAAATCAAATTTGGAAGCTGTTTGTGCGAAATCTCGGGTTTAATAGACTGTGTCCAGTGGATGGTAATGGTTTGATGGGGAAAATATCAGTAGAAATGAATACATTCCCATCTAATCCAGCGGAATCTGAATCTGCAGTGAGGAATATTGATGATGCTCCAGCATAGAATGGTTTGGAATGCGTACACAGAATGCCTTGAGAGATGGATGTATCACATCCCAAGGCTGTATCACCTGGGTTTAACCCCAACACTGTTAAAGCCAAGACTCTCCTTGCCCATTTCAGTCTCATCGGATGCAAGGGGCCTGTAGAGAAAATGTTTGAAAAACGCCTGAGAATCATTTCAATCAACTGTTGGAGCAGCGCGTGGATGGATAGCCCATACAAAAGTCCACATAGTTGAATATGGTTGTGGGTAAAATGGATGCAGTGGTGCTCAAGGCTTCATTATTTCTTGATTCTACTTTACACCCACCTCTATGCATGCATGACCCTGCCAAACTTGCAGAATCTCCAATTTATCCCTTTCATGTCACCTTTTTCCATCCTAACTAATTTTCATACCCACAAAATCCTTTTCTCTCACTACTCATCTTTCCTTCTTGACTTCCACCATCAAAACCATTCTCCCCATCACCTTACCACCTTCCAATACCATATTCATGCTTCGCCACACCCATTCTCATTTCCATTTTATGTCTCCATCATCCACTTCCTCTCACCATCTTCCATCACCTTCAGTGGTCCTCATCATACCCATAACCTTATACCCGTTATATCCTCATGCATGCATGGGTCTGATATTCACTGCTGGAAATGGAAATGAGAGGGTCTTCAGACAAGATCAGTATAGGGCAATCTGGGAATCACATACACTCATGAAGGACTACTCACATCCATGCATGTCTTTATCCTTGCGTGCCCATCATCAATGAATCACTCTCACTTTATACCCACTGACCATCATTCCATACCCACCACCCAACTATGTCTCTCTGGTCCCACCACATACCCATTCCTCTCATGCCTATTTCCATGTAAACACGTATCACCCATCTTCTATACCCTCATGCATATCACCATTTTTCATCTCTCTACACCACATGCCATTTTTTTTAACCATCCATCCTTGGACCCATTTCTTCCACCTTTGCATGGCAATGCATGGTACCTTTCTAACCCTCGTGCACCATTATGTTCACTGCCTGCGCTCACATCGATCCATCCCATACCATTGTTCCCACTCTCAAGGCTACCCCACCTTGCATGCCCTCCACTCATAAATCACCAACAGTGGCTATGATAGCTAAATGTGACCCACGCCATGGCAAGTACTTGGCATTCTGTCTGATGTACCGAGGTAATGTGGCACCCAAGGGCGTGAATGCAGCTGTGGCCACCGTCAAGATAAAACGCATTATCCAGCTTATTGATTGGTGCCCTATTGGATTCAAGAGTGGTATCAACTACCAGCCACCAATTGCTGTTCCTAGAAGGTATCATTGGAGAAAACGCGTCATTATCAACATCAGTGGAATCAATGGAGAAGTGATGCCAAGCCAGTGGGAATACCAAGTTGATCCAGGTCAGTGCTCTTCCCTACTCGCTCAGCGTGTCCACGTGCCGCTCTTCAATGTCTGTTCTGTCGTTCATCGCTTCAGAAAATCCCAGACATGCAAGCATGTCATCAAGAGTTGCCATATGGAAGGCGGTTTCGAAATGAGAACGGGATGCCTCAGAGACGTCAACGTCATCTCTGGTCTGCCGGCGACGACCCGCGCGGGGAGTTTGGATATACAGGACGATGAGAAACACATGGATTCATTTCCAGATTTCGCCAGAGATTTGCGTTTGATAAAAAATGTTCCTGCAGCAGTTTCTTCGTGACATTGTTGGTTATCGTTCTCACAGGGTTCTTCATCAAAATTTGGAGCCCTAGTGTTCACCCCTAGATCGTTTTACTAGTGCATTAAAGCCGGGAAATTTTGGGATCAGTAGAGAGCGACTCGAGCCTGGGAATCTCAGGTATTCATGAAGGACTACTCAAATATATGCGCATCCTGGGATACACATCGGTGAGGAAATAGTGATTTACCTCATGTGAGCATCAGGCTTAGAGCTGGATTTCATGATCAGCTGATTGGAGTACTGCACCATAAGGAACGCCTTGCCTCTAACGAGGTGGCCCTGTTAGTGACGAGTTTAAAGGCATTATCTGGAGCAATTTCTTGTATAGATATGGTTCATCATAAGTCTTTGCTTTCTTCTATTTTTGGAACGAGCCTCTGGAACTATGGACCTGATGTAGTGGGTGCAAGGGCTGTGAGTGGATGCTTGGATTGCAAGAGTATGAATGACTTGCCAGTGACCTGTTCTGGGAATATGTGGCATCTGATTGTTGAGGCTGTTAAGGCCGTTTTGGTAGGCAATCAGAAATCCTATTGATTGGTCCAGACTCGGAAATAAACATCGAGCTATGTGGAATTATTAACATGGGGTTCTGGGCAAGCAAAGGATGTCTTGAAGATATTTAAGGAGCTTTTGGGGAAATCTAAGGGAAGGTATCTCTAATATTATGCTGCAAATCCAGATGGACGAACCAAGCTTGTTATTGAAGATATATGCCGTGATATTTACCGTTCAGATTCTGAATAGAAATTAGTGTTGCTGAGATACTTCAACCCGGCTGGTGCACATCCTAGTGGCCATATTGCTGAGGATCCTCGTGGCATCCCAAACAACCTTACGCCCTTTGTGCAGCAAGTTGATGTTGGCAGGCGACCTGCGCTTACAGTTTTTGGAAGTGTAATGGGACAAAAGACTCCATCAGTAAGCTTGTTTCTGACTTGAACAGTGCAAAATTGGAGGCTGATGTCAATGTTGTTGTAGCACCTCCATTTGTTTACTTTGACCAGGTAAAGAATTCATTAACAGATCGGATTGAGATATCTGCTCAGAACTCTTGGGTTGGGAAAGGTGGTGCTTTCACAGGAGAAATCAGTGTGGAACAATTGAAAGACATTGGCTGCAACTGGGTTATCCTTGGGCACTCTGAGAGGAGACATGTTATTGATGAAGATGATCAGTTCATAGGAAAGAAAGCTGCTTATGCCTTGAGCCCAGGTCTTAAAGTAATAGCTTGTATTAGAGAACTGTTATAAGAAAGGGAAGCAGGAAAAACTTTTGATGTTTGTTTTCAGCAAATGAAGGCTTTTGCAGATGCTGTACCCAGTTGGGATGATGTAGTTATTGCATATGAGCCGGTTTGGGCTATTGGAACCGGTAAAGTGGCCACACCCCTGCAGGCACAGGAAGTACACATAGCTGTTCGTGATTGGCTTAAAAAGAATGTCTCAGCTGAAGTTGCTTCTAAACACGAATTATTTATGGAGGTTCAGTGAATGGGAACAATTGTTCAGAGCTCGCCAAACAAGAGGATATTGATAGGTTTCTTGTTGGTGGTGCTTCCTTAAAGGGTCCTAAATTTGCTGTGATTGTCAATTCTGTAACATCCAAGAAAGTTGCTGCTCGATCACTCACACTGGTTTTTGCACCGAAAGTGGCAATAAGGGAGCTTGTGATGTATCTCAGAAATTCCTAGACAATGGCGAGAAGCAGTCAAGCTCTGATGAGTCCCACATATACAACGCTGCACAGCCAATGGTTGCAAGTCTAGTTGGAAGTTTGGCTCATGTCACATGCACATACATCGGAGCTGATGCTTTATGCCTACAATCTGAGGGCAAGCTGGTCATATTGAAGAGCTTGAAAGGGTATTAAGATACTTGAAGATGACACTCCAAAAATCTTCAGTCATGTATCCCATACTTGTCTGACAGTCCCATCAAACCTTACCATGTTATGAGCGTATAAATGCCTATTCTCGTCCACTGGTTCCATGTGGGGTTTGGGTTTTGGCGTTTCAAATGGATTTGTGATGCATGAATTTGAAGAGTTACTAGCAAGACTGTTGGGAGGTGCGACCAGAGATATCCCATTGAGGACCTGAAATGATGGCCAGATTATAAGATTGAGAGGATTAAGATATTGGAAAGAGAAGTTAGAGAATGAGCCAGTCAATAAAGAAAAGGAAGACGCGGCCACGCCACTGACCACTTATTACTCACCCGGTCACAGGATCTCACCACGAAAATGCAGGCCAAGTTTCTCCACGCATGTCTGCCGCTGCTGCCACAACTAGTCCCAATAGCAGTCTCTCTATATCAGCCGTTGTACCTTCATTTTCTGCAGCACCCATTTTTACATTTGGCACCTCTGTGGCTCCATTAACTTCAGTTTCTCCAGTTCTGACAACTTCAGCTGTAGAATCTACAGACAAAGAAGCCAACACCAAGCAGGAAACAACCTTTGGCAATCCAACCAATGCTCCTTTTGGTGGCACATCTCCTGAAACTGCGAACACAGGAAGCGGCATTTTTGGGTTTAGTGGTTCATCCTCCTCTTCAACTGCTAATAACCACTCTCTTGGTCCTACTCCTTTTGGTGCTGGCAGTGGATCTTTGCTTCCTGCCCAGACATCATCATCTCCTGCTGGGACAGGGATTGCATCCTCTACTCAGAGCGTGCCCATTCAGTTCGGTTTGTCCACCTCATCTCCATTTGTGATGACTGATGCTGCACCTCTCAACTCTCTATTTGGTTCTTCAACTCCTGCCAAACTGTTTGGATTGAGCAGTAGTGGACTGAGCTCTTCAGTTTCCTTGTCTGAGGCCAACACTTCTCTTAGCTCCACCAGTGGCATTACCTCCAGTGTGTTTAGTTCCAATTGGCCAACCACTAAATCTCCCATATTTGGTTCAACATCAACTGGGTTTCCTTTTAGAGGATCCTCAGCTTCAGTTGCTGGTAGCAACAGTGCACCTATGGTTTTTGGTTCCTCTACCAGTGCCTCATCAGCTAATATGTTCTCATTCAATCCATCTGCTGGCACTGCCTCCTTGTCATCATTCCCCTCACCACAGCCAAGTTTCCTTCCGTCAGGATGTCGCAAGTGATCCTCTACATGGACAGCGTGGATACTCTGAAGCTAGCTCCAAGAGCCAGTCCACCTCCTATTTTTCTGGAGGGTCATGAAACAGGTTGGGACAGAGACATTTTTTTTTTTCTGGTATCCGAGACTCAAATCATTCCCATCTTGCACAAAGAATCCAGAGGAGGCGTAGAGGTTCCCATGCATGGCCACCTTTGACCCAGGTGCCACTTCCCATTGTACCATCTTTAACTTTTCAAAATATTTTTCTAAACCTCATTTCTTCAAATAATTCCTAGGATTCTAGTTTGTTTAAAAATAATTTTAACTCTTTCATTGTACATCCTTAGCATTTTTTTTAGGTTCCCGAAAATCCGTTTTCCAATAAAATTCATTGCCATTTTCTTCGGCATACACTTTTCACGACTTCCATGATTTTGACACGTTTTAAAACAAGCAAGACTTTAATTTTGTAATTCCAATGAATGGAATTTATGAAATTAATTCATGCTAAAATAGATCGGGCTTTGGTGGGGGCCCAACATCAAATAAAATTTCTTTAAAATAAAAATGAATTTTGAGTGGAGTGTCATGCGTGTCTTTGATGATTTTGTACTCGATTTAGTGACATGTGAGCTATGTTTATGCTCTTTATTTTGCACTAACCCTCTCTCTTGATAGCGCATAGTGGTTCGCTGCTCAGGTACACACTCATCCTCGCTCTGGTTAGTCTATATGCATTTTTTTGGCTCTCATATGTGCATGATTGCTCCGAGTACTCATTGATTTTCTTATTGATTGTCATGTTAGCTTCATTCTATTAGTAGAGACCCGACTTTAGGGACTTAGAGGGGTGCTACGGTCTCTGCCGTACCTTCCCAATAAGTAACCTGACCCCCGAGCCCGATGCGGTTTTTCGTAGATCACCTTTTCCAAATAAGGAGTCACATTTAGGGTTTTTCTTTCTTATTTTGTTTACCCTTTAAAAAAATAAAACAAAAATAAGGGGCGACTCCAAGTCATTTTTCAAACAATAAATAAAATCAAAATTTTCAAATAAAAATCGAACTCGCCATCGAGTGGGAAACGCATTGAGCCGAAATGCGGGGTCCACATACCCTATTTTGGAATTTGAATTGAAAAATTCAAAACTTCTTAATTAAAAAGAAGATGAAACGCCGGTAGAATTTAGACCTTAGAAAGTTTTGGATTAAGTGGGAAACATTATAAAGGAAAATTAAGAAAGACACTAAAAATCAAGAAAAATAAATATTAAGCTTAAGGTTAATGATTTTTAGAACCTCAAAAAAATTTATTTGTTTTTTTTTTTGTCTATAAAGAGTAAATATTAGAAAGTATATAAAATCTAAACAATTTTCATTAATTTGTAATTTCTTTGATATTTTTAAGATAATCAAATAAAATTTGAACTTCTTTCATTTTTTCATTTTTGTATTTTTTTTTTTTTTAGGAATTTCAACCATCTAAACATGGCTTTAACTATGTACTTAATGTTCCAAAATTTCTAACTCTTCATCGTTGTTCATATTTCTAAAGGAACTTGAAACCTTACAATATGCACCAAAAAGAAAAAAAGAAAAAGGAACAAGAATATATTAAGAAAAATCTAACACCACCATAAATTGCTTTCCTACCCAAGACGATGGTAAGATCATATTATTCTTTTAAAAAATGATGATATTTTTATAAATAATCTCTCAATTAAATTTAATACATTTTCAATGCAATGACCTATCATTTTTAGGGTAATTACTTGAAGGTGTTGTAAAATCTACTCATTAAGTAAAAAATTGTGTCCATATTCTACTTTTCCACAACTTTCAATTTCTACGAGACCCACCACTAAACTAAGGAATTAGAAAATTCAAAATTTGGAATCGAAAATCGTATTCATAGAATAATTCATTTTTTTTATGAAACCTGCCAATGCAATACTATATCATAAAAACTATTATTGGAATCTAATGTAGTTTTCACTATTTAACCTCAATTTTTTTTTTTTTTTTTTTGTTATCTTTGAGTTGTTTTAAAACTCTTCATAGTCCCATGATAGGTCATATATAAATCAATAGGGTTTGGATTAATAAAACTTTTTTCTTCGAAACAAGTTTCAAATGAACTCTCGGGTAAGGAGGGTTTTTTTTTTCTTTATTTGGTATTCCATGGAAAAGCCAATAGCCATAGAGACTTTGGAAAAAAAAATTGATATTTTACATCAAGGAACTTATATTGAACAAGTTAAGTCTCTATCATTTATGTATGGAGGTTTGCATTCAATAAACCCATCTATTTCTTTTATCCCATCATTGTATCAAAGTGATCCTACTTACAATCTTGTAACCTTTGTTGTAAAAGTAATTTCTTTAATACCATTTATTGATGCATTGATACAAAGATTAAAAATAAATTATTAATACGAGGCATGTAGGGTTTTAAATATGGTTTGTCTCGCCATATTTACATCTAATGGCAACAATCATTCTACTATTACAACAAACAATATTACAAAAGATTAAAAAAAGAAGAATAAATGGCAAGTACTCTAATGAAGGCACAAACGAATACTACCAATAACTAATAGAAACTTACTTTTTGGGCAGGGGTAAATTAGGGTAGAGCTTGTGCAAAATCTTCAGTGTCTCGGAATAGTGTAAATCCCTCTCTACTAAGCAGTATCTTCCACTGGCTTTGGGATCTCATATGCTTGAATGTGTGCATTGACAACATCTCTAGCATCAACCCACCGATATGATCTATTAGGAAATGTTTGAGCTCCTGCAACAAAAAAATTTCAAATGCTTGCATCAGAACAATTAAGTACCTTGATATAAAGTATGCAATCTGCTTGTTGATATTCTGATGTTGTCATTCATTTTCTTAGATATTGTCAAGTGATGTCTTATGGGATCACAACCTTTTTGATTTCACATCTATGGTAATTTCCCTTCACTTCCTTCAACCCCAACCTTATTTGACATCTTGGATACCTCATCCTTTCTGTTGTATGAACTAACTCCACTATCTAAAATACATTTAGTTTCATAATCTAATCTGTTAAGAGCTATAAACTCATGTTTGCATTTCTATTGTCGATTCTAATACAATCAAACAGATTTTATTTTTTAAAATTTTAATTTAATGATTTTTAGGAGTTCCAAATATTAATTTCTCATTTTTTAAATTCTACTTAGAAAAACCTTGATAAAGATTTTAGTTTATTTTGGATAATTTATGGGTTGAAAAATGATTATAAAATTAAATTAGTTTTTTTAATAAATATTTTGGACATTTTTTTTTCATTATAATGAGTTTAAAATATTTAGGTGCTCAATGGACAATTTTCTGTCTTTGTTATTTTTAAAAATAGGATATATAAACCGGTTTGATTATAGCTTATAAAACAAAAATATGTTTACTAATTATATTACAGGAATGTTAGCAATTTTTATTTTTATTTTTAAATAATAAGTAATATCCGATAATTTTCAAGTAATTTTATTTGTCTGAAAATTTTAATAAGAAAAAAAAAATGAAAAATATGGTGGGTAGGTCAATCATGAGGGTCAAGTAATTAATCCCACTTGAATTGAACAGAGCAAACACACCCAAGTTTATTCAGACCCTTCAGTCCTCACTTGGCTTTTCTCATTTTTTCTGTTGCTAAAACTCCTTTCATCTTCCCTTAGACCTTTGAAAGATGGCTGAACAAATTTGTACTTGCTGATGCTGAAGAGGAGCGACAGTAACAACTTGGGTACAGAAGCTTAAAGATGTTTTATAGTATATTGATGACTTAGCAACGGAGGACTTGTGGAGAAAGACAGACATGCTGGGTGCTTTTTAGGTCTGGATGAATCACAGAATGAAGGATATTAGGGAAAGGCTAGATTTCTGAATGCCCCCAATTGAAATCACTGCCAGAATTTTCAAACATCAGCTTGAAGTCCATAATTGCCCATACTATGCAGAAAGGTGCCAAAAGAAAATAGATGAAGATTGACCAAAGATTTCTCATGTTCCACAACTTACTATTGAATTGGAATTGATGGCTAATTCATAAAGTCCAGTTGCTCTCCTTATATCAAGCATGACATGAGCAATATATTTTAGGTTAACTATGCCAAAGTTACTAAAATAAAAACAAAACCTCTCTTTCATCAAAGTTACTAATTACTGTATGTCATGTTATGGTGCCTTATGACTATGTTGGTTTGTTTGGGTATTCTTCTTGAGTGATTCAGTAGGCTTTTAAGTACATTACTCTAGAAAATCACATTTGCTAAAAGTGATAGGTAGAAGTGACTTAACAAAACAAACTTTTAGTAGGATTAATTGTGTAAGGCAAAATGTTATTTCCCTCTTATATTATTTATGTTGACTTTTTAGACAACATTGAATATGTAGTATCTAAATCCTATTAAATAGTGTGATAGAGCAATGCATTAAGGCATCTAGTTAATTTATTTTTCTTTATATTATAGGAATATGCTAAATTTCTAGCTTGGCTGCCAAATTTTCTTTTTAAAATTAAAAAAATTTACATATTAGTTTGCATATCAAAATGTTGTCTAGGATATATATAAATTTTAGACATCTGAAATTAGTGGTAGTCATAAGTTTCCCCAAGTTTGTATATCATGTGGTTATATCTTTAATTGAGTTTATTAAGCTTTTAAAATATTAAATTTGCATTTACTTGATATTTCATTTGTGGAGTTGTTTTCTAAATTATTATTTATCCCAATACGTTATTTTTTTCAATTTATATTTTGTAGATTCAACATCCAAAAGTGAGTTGTGGTTTTATATGGTTCTTCCTCATGCACTTTTCACCAAAATTATGTAAAACTAGATATAGGAAAAACTATGAACCACTCAAAGCTTAAGAAGAGCTTGTAGAAGTATATCGACTTAGTTAAGAAAATTCCTACTAAAAATAATAGGTGACATAATATAGAAAATTATTAGGGTTCTCAAACCTATAAATTTAGATCAATAGTTAATAGTCATAGTTGTCTTTTTTTTTTTGTTAGGTTTGAAATAGATTCTTTGAGACGAAATTCTTCGGGGTTAAATACTTCAAGGTTTTTGAGTACTTATTTGAGGTAAGGGAAATTAATGCAGATTTTTGTAAAAGAAAATAATTTTCTTTTTATATTGTGTTTTGAAATGTGTAAAAATATTATTTTTATCTTTACGCGTGAATCAAATATATGTTTTGTATGAAAAGTATATTTGAGCATTTTCTTTGTTTATGAAAAATGAAAAATTGAGGAGATACGATGTTTTGTTTTGTAAGTTTGAATTAATGAAATAAAGTGTTTGACTTTAGATTATATGACCCTGGTTAACAAGTTATAATTGTTGACATTTGGTTTTGTTCACCTTAAATGGAACAAATTTGAAACTAGTTGCTCAATTGCGAAGTTCCACCTAATTGGGCACCATTTGTCATTTGATAACCTGAGTAAAGATATTTTGAATGTATTTGATTTGGTTTTGAAATGAATATGAGAAAGTTTTGTTGAAAAGTTTGAATGTATTAACATTTTGAACTCAAAAGTTTTTTATGAAAATAAGTGTATGTTATATCTCCTATTTGCAAGGATGATTGAAAATGTTTGATCCATGAAACTGTATTAATGTTTCTTATTGGGCTTTGAGCTCACCCCCCTTTGTTGATAATCTTTCATGTAACCTCAGTTCGAGCAATGAGTGATCGTTAGGAGGGAAATTTGGCTTTAATAGGATATTTGTTTAAACTCTTTTTATTTTGGACATTGTTTAAATGTTAAAATTTAATTCTCGTTTGAATTATTTTGAGTTTGGAGTTATTTGGACAATAACACTTTGGTTGATATATTAGTTTTTTTTTTTTTTTTTTTTTTAAAGTTGATACTTAGAGATTTTAAAATTTTGTCCTACTACTCTGAATAGGAATTTGGTAATTGGTAAATTTCCAGTTACAATATCGTTTCTACTTTGAACCTTTGGGCTTGAGGTGTGAAATGACCGTAATGCCCTTGGAGTGGGTTTGGGGTGTGATAGGTTCACTACAATATATAAGAAATCACCAAGAGGGTGCACAACCTTGAGTCTATTAAAGAGATGGTTACATGCCCAGGAAACATCTCTTTCCCAGGGACAAATTTGCATATATATTTGGAGTTGTTATTGATTAGAATGATTCAAAAGTAGCAACTGGCCTTTGGGATTCTTCCATATTTCTAAATGCCCCATTTTCATGTCTTTCCAAGAAGCTAGCTTCCTACAATCCTATTGAAGGCGGAGATTTTGAGTTGCCTGAATCTGGAGTTCAAACTAAATGAATGTTGTAAAGTGAAAAAGCATAACATCACTTCTTGTGAATACTGGTATGTTGTTTGTAACTCGAATTCTATTTAGTCTTACCCAAAAAGCTCGTGATGCGACATATGTGGTGAAGAAAAATTTATGAGATTTTTGGAGAGTCTGTGGTGGTAGCGGAGGGATCGGGCCAATAGAATTTAGGGTTATGATGTTTATTACTCTCCCATACACACACACACACACACACACACACACACACACACACACACACACACACACACACACACACACATATATATATATATATATTTGCAATTATGTATAAGATTAGGGCTATGATGTCTATGCTTATAAAGTAGTCGCTCGCATCTCTCCCCTTTTGTATCAATTTTTTAATATAGTGAATTTTCTTCTCCCTACCCATGGTTTTTCCCATCTAAGGTTTTCCACATAAATATGTGTATTCTTATTCTGTTTTTTTTTTTTTTGATACATATTCTTGTTATTTAGTAACATTACTTGTCTATATCTCTCATATCATTATCAAGAGATGTCTTACCTAATGCTTAAACACTTCGATATTTATGATTGTGGAAAGTAGATTTTGGGTGGTAGAGAAAGGAATAATGCACCACAACACGTTTCTTGTACATCTTATAATGATGCTCTTCCACAATGATCCAAAGAAACAGAGTAGTCAAAACTAAGCAATGATAAAAATTTTCCTTAAGGGGAAGGAGAGGGAAAGGAGAGGAAGCAAACCTAGTTCAACTATATGGTCATCTCTAACTGTAATTTACCAAAATAAAGAGTTCATATAGAAAGAGTAACTGAAATCAGGAAGAATATTTTTCCTAGGTTTACCTTTGTTCTTTTCTTTTTTAGAGCCTTGAAAAGCTATAAGGAAGCAATAGAATCAATAAACTATATGATGACCCCATCAATACCACAAAAAGACATAGTTCCCACAATTTACCTTTAGTGTAGAGTCCTTGCTTCCACTCAAAGGAAGCCTACCATCAGTAGACCAACTATAGGGCAAACATCAAACAAGATGATTAACTATGTAAAGAAAAGAAAAGAAAAATAAAAAGCTTTGAATTTTCTCATGGATTCTGAATAATTCATAAGAGCAACTCATCCATGGAATTCTCGCATGTTTTTAACTGTCTCCTCCTATCTTTCCAATAGATTTGCTTCCTCCCATGCTCTAAATTATGGATCATGAGTTGCCAAAATTTGTGGTTTATACTAAATGAGGGTTGTTTGATTCGCAAAACCAAGTGCACATCCCTTAATCTCCTCCTTTTCACATCAATTTTTGAGAGGTATATCACCTGCCATAATTAAATACCTCCATGTTTATGATTGTGAAAAACAAGTTGAGTTATCGGAAGTCAAGAAGATGTGCAATAATGCATTTTGAATATCTTAATATACTGTAATACCCAAGCCTCCAAAAATCTTTAAGGCTGCTTTACATGACTAGAGGGAATTTAGATACTACCTACCTTTTTGACATCACATTAGTTCTATACAAACCTCTTCTAGCATCTCAAATAAACAAAGAAAAGCAAGACTCTATCCCTTGACTCAAAGAAACATAGAAGTAGTGGAGATATTTCAAGCTTCCTTTTAACTAGGAGGAATCCAAGACAACAATATATTAAATTATGTGTTTTGATAAGGGGATAGAGAGATGAGAGAACCCAAGATGCTACTTTTTTATGTGGAGTGAAGAAGAAACGGAGAAACCACAGACTGTTTGGCTTGACTAAGAGAGGAAGAAGCAGAGGAATAGAGAGTACAATGAAAGAAAATGGTCTTAACTCTCAATTTCTCTTATTCTTTTATTGAAAAGGGTTGTTTCATTTGAAGATGAAGAAAGGACAAAACCCCTTACACTTTGTTGCAATGTAGAGTAGAGGAATCTTTGTAACATATCTCTGTGGTGGGTGGGGGTTTGGGGGTTAATTAGTGATTTTGTTAAACTTTTCTAATCCTAAAGCTGTAAATACGTTCGAATTATTCCACTAGTTAAACAGAAATCAAGTAACTGGCTTCCATGTTTAGAATTAGTTTCTTCTTCAATTTATTGGAAATAAACTAGGTTCCTACTAAAAAAGAGTAAGGAAAGCACTTGTTCCCTTGTTCAGATTATTACTTTTTCTTTATTGGATGCTAAGCTGGACTCAATTTTTTGTGGGTACCTAAAAGTAGCTACATGAAAGTTCTATTGTTGACAAAAGTTTCAAAATGACTATTTCTTTCGGGAAAGGACACACAACTGTGACTGTGGCCATGGTCAACACGAGAGCATTGAACAACTTGACAACATGGGTGGTGGTAGATCAAGAACATCCCTTGCTATATTCATTTTAATCTCGTGAATGAGCCCCAACATGAACCTGACACCTTACGTGAGATTTCGGCCATAGTATCTAGTTGTTCTAAAGAAATGGAGATGGATTAGATAGGTATAATTCTGAATCTCTTGCACTAGATGTCCTTGCAAGGTTAGCCATAAATCAGCTTCACAATTCCAGATGTCTGACACGATTAAAAATCAAGAGGTGCGACAATTGTATATTATCTCTGCATACACCAAAACCCGTTTCTCCATGAGAATAAATAAGAGATGACTAATCATGGCAGGTATTGCAACTCCAGGCAATAGAGTAAGAGTTGAAGAAAGAACATACATGTTTCTGAGAGAAGTGCTGTAGTTCTTGTCCACCTGAATACAAGCTATTCAAATGCGATACTGATTGAAATTGCGTTGCTGTGGCAGAAGAAGGATAGCTATACTGATTCGGTATACTCTAAAGACACCCTCGGTACAATATTGACGATCTCACAAATATCCATTTTCAGTGAATTTCTATTTACTGATCTCATCTTTTACGAAATCGATCGTCCTTTGACTGTACAAGAATATGTGGAGCTCGGCATGTCTGGAAGCACAGGAGAACGTTCTTTTGCTGATATTATTACCAGTATTCGATACTGGGTCATTCATAGCATTACTATACCTTCCCTATTCATTGCGGGTTGGTTATTCGTCAGCACGGGTTTAGCTTACGATGTGTTTGGAAGTCCTCGGCCAAACGAGTATTTTACAGAGAGCCGACAAGGAATTCCATTAATAACCGGCCGTTTTGATCCTTTGGAACAACTCGATGAATTTAGTAGATCTTTTTAGGAGGCCCCAATGACCATAGATCGAACCTATCCAATTTTTACAGTGCGATGGTTGGCTGTTCACGGACTAGCTGTACCTACCGTTTCTTTTTTGGGGTCAATATCAGCAATGCAGTTCATCCAACGATAAACCTAATCCGAATTATAGAGCTACGACACAATCAAACCCGAACGAACAAAATGTTGAATTGAATCGTACCGATCTTTACTGGGGGTTATTACTCATTTTTGTACTTGTATTATTTTCCAATTATTTTTTCAATTAAGAATTAAGAGAACGAAATAAACTAATAAAATAAATAATAATAGTAAGAATTCTCTTATCCTATTCGAAAGGATCTCATCTCATAATTATCCATGACTATTTATGTCTTTAGCATGACCACTTGATGAAATGTGGAGGAAAGTGGGGTAAATGGCCGATACTACTGGAAGGATTCCTTTTTGGCTAATAGGTACTGTAACTGGTATTCCTGTGATTGGTTTAATAGGCTTTTTCTTTTATGGTTCCCTGTAGTAATTGGATGAATTGAGTTGTCGACATGAAAGCGTAAGAACTCAATGGGACCCACCCCCTCTTTGGCTCTGATTCGAGAGGGAAGGTCCCGTTGAGTTCTTAATAATCATAAGATTTTATTCGTATAAATGCCAGACAAAACAAATCTTCTTTTACGGTGTTTAAAAAAACTCCATTTCATTTTTTTTTTCTGATGATGTTTTTGAAAAACGAACTTGATTGATTGATTCAGAACATTTGCTCCTCGATAGTATCTATCGATCCTTTCAAAGTTAGAAGAAATTTGGAATCTCTTGATTTTCTAGATGACACAGTATAATATATATATATATATATATATATATATATATATATATATATATATATATATATATATATATATATATATATATATGTATTTTCCTAGATTAGATATCATACAAATCTTTTCTATACTAATAGATTCTTACTCTATTTATTTTAGTATCTAATCAAAGTTGAAAATTTTTTTTATAACTTCATTGAAGAAGTTCTATTTGTTCAATAAATTTCCCTTTTTTTTTTTTGTTTGTCCACTACTTCTTATACGTAATAAATATAAAATTATGATAAACCTAGAAAAAAATCTAAACTAAGAATAAGAATTTTTGACGAAGGTGTTGAGGATCATTATTATTTTGACACAAGAAAGGGATGTAGGAAATTCCTTTCTTGTGTGGAAGACTAGGAAGATGAATAAACCTTCTTAGAATCATTTGTTTCCCTCATTTGATTTATCCTTTGCTCTATATTCTACGCTTACTTATGTCTAGTATCTAGTCGAATTGGATTCTATTATTCTAATAGAAAACTATTAATGCATTCTATGACATTAACATTTAAATCTGGCATAGTGACATAGTCACACCACTCCAATTTAGATTGAAAAAAAACAAAGAAGAGAAAGGATAAATTCAAATAATCTTATTCACAATATACATACTATGTATAGGAATGTGGTACAATTAATTCCCGAAAAGGAAATGACCAACTATTCAAGTTGCTCTTCTTCTACTACCAATGGGCCTAGCTGTTTGAGAGACATGGAGATACACTAGGTATTGGTGACTTTGAAACTCTCTACTACAATAATAAAAAGGTTCTTAATTATGGTAGGTAATGCAAATCCAGGCAACATACATGTTTCTAATACAAGTGTTGTGGTTCTTGTCCATCTAGTACATATGGACTGAAGAAAGCTGGCCAGGATGATGACATTTACAAAAGAATTATGGGAATGTGTTGATGACTTGAACCATTCCATTTAGAAACCTGAAAGAATTCCAGAGATTTGTTGATGCCAAAGTCCCACAACAATAAAGTTCGGGCCTTCTTGACATGGATGACAACCCTGTCTCTTGGAAGTAGAATCTTGGCCTGCTGATTAGTAGTTTGTTAAGTGTATTTTTGTATATTTATGCCACCTGAATACCATCAATTCAAGTCCACAAGGTGCCAATACATTTTGTTTCTATTCTTTAGCTGCTTTTCTTCTTCTATTACCAAGGAACAGGTTTTTGATCTTCACAATGTCTAAATCATGAAGGGAAATGAGACTATGTTGCAGTCTGTTTTCCTGCCACGATAACAAGATTTCTTGTAAGACTATGAAATTGCAATGACTCATTAATTGGCTTCCAATATTCTTCAAGCATATGCAAGAGAACCAGCCTCAAGGTAGGAGGGCTAACAAACCCCTGTTTTTGGTTGGCAAAATCTCATTAACTGGATTCCTAAAAAACAAATTAAAAACAAGTAAATGCTTATCAGAAGTTAAATTCCAAATCCAAATGAGGAAGATGTAGACACATAAGAGTGCTTACAGATCACCATTGAATGATATGTAAATTTTCTTTATTTCAATTTGCAAGGGTTTATACTCTGTGAATTAGGAATAGTAATTTGACTGGAAATGAACTAGTTTAGTACTTGTACTTTGACATGTTCATTCAAAGCAACTGTAGTTAATAAAACAATTGAGCATGAACTAGAGTTGAAGATAGAATCCTGAAAGTAAATGACACAAATTTCTTAGTGCCTTCTTCTGGTACATGGTATTCATGAACTGAATATTAGCATAGTATTTATGAATCATGTTTTCAAAACAATTGAGCTCTTATAGATCTTGCATAACTTGAAATCAAAGGGAATCTCATATCGTTTTGGCAAAACTTGTTTTGTCACAATGATAAAAGAGGTGTTTAATTATGGCAGGTAATGCAACTTGAGGCAATAGGGTGTGAGATAGTGAGAGGTGAAGATAGAGCAACATACATTTCTTGTCCATGGGTGGATTCCCATCTAGTATATATGGACTGCAATTTTTAGCAACAATGAAGAAAATTGGCCTCTCATTAAGATACCAAGATCACATTTAGAATTCTTAAGGATTCTATGAATGTGTTGATGCCTTGCATCATTCCATTTAGAAATTTGAGTCCTAGAAAGGTGTTGATGCCGAAGTTCCAAAATTTTGAGACTGTATTACAGTCTATTATCCTGCCATAATAACAAGATTTCTTTACAATGAATGGTCACTGATAATTTCACATTTGCTGATGCTAGCGTAAGCCACTTTGGGAAAACAATTGATCGTTGGATTATTACCAATCTCTAAGGAATTGGAAAAGGCCAGATGGTCAAGCTCCAAAATTCTTGACAACATTCCCAGTTCACCAACGCAGTATCATAAATGAAAGAGAAGATATGAAGTCTGAAACATTCAAAATCAAAAGCATATGTTTTGATTCTTTAGCGAGAAAATAACATAATAGATCTTATTTTTATGTGTATCAAGTTTCACAATATGCCATTGCATGACTCCTTAATTGGCTTCCAATATTTAAATAAGTCAAAGACACCAAGATGTTTAATTCCAATATAAAAGACTGTCAAAGAAGAGGGTTATAAATTTGCTTGAAATTTATGCAAGAGAACTAGTCTCTGATTATAGGAGAGTTAACAAACCTCTAGTTTTTTCTAAGCAAAATCTCATTAACCGGATTGCTGAAAAATGTATGAAAAATAAGTAAATGCTCATTAGAGTTAAATTCCAAATCCAAAGTCAATAGAATGTTGTTTATTGTAGAACTACACACAATTACTAAACCTTATAATGCAAGAACACAAAGTTGTCCTGAAACACATTTCCCATCTTATCATATTCAATTTATGGCCTTCCTGCATAACTGAATTTTATATTTGAAAGGTAAATCGGGTGTTTTTTTTATGTGAATAACAAAAGAGTAAATGCCATAAAAGACAAACCGTATAAGAAGAAGCTATAAACATATAAAAGTGCTTACTGATTACTGTTGAATGATAAGTAAATTGTCTTTCTTTCAATCTGCAAGAATTTATACTTTGTGAATCACAATATACTACTAAAGAAAAATGCCTCATTTCCTCGTTGAAAAAAAATGTAGTGAAATACATGTAAGTTGCCAATAGACATGGATTGTTTTAAAAATAAAGCATTTCGAGTTACATAAGGTTTGTACAAGTTATAACTGACTTGAAAAAATCCATAGGTTTGATAAAGGTCATTTTTAATGAATCCTAACAATGGTTAGAAAGACATCCAAAAGGAGGAGAGTTGATCAGCATTACGCATCCGCCTAAAAGGAGTAATATGAAATGCATCAATATAAAAGGATATGAAAAAAAAAATAGTAGTGCTCATAAGAATCCTTTCTGCAAAATAATGCAAAAAGACAAGCAATTCATCTGTGTAAAACAAATGCAAGCAGTTGTTTATATAGGTCATAGTTTCATCAGAGAGTAATTTCAAACCATCACAACAACTGAGCATAAGACTTCATAGCATGGATGACAAACCAATCCTCATAAAGAGGCCAAAGAAATGTGTGATTCTCAACTCTTCAAGAGATCTGTGACTATTCAGTCTTACTGGTAGCTTCTCCAAAATGACACAAAAAATAGGTTCATATCTATGGAAGACAGGTGAACTAAGCAATGTCCAAGGATAATTCTGGTGCCAAAATCCTCTCTGTAGCCAGTGTTTAGGGAACACCTCAAGTCATAAACATAGAAAATTTAGAAAAAAAAAATTCAGTAAAAATAGGAATCTAAAAAGACCAATAAAATTGTAAAATAAAAATCGTAACACACCATGATCTTGTTATGCTTTTGTTTATCCCCTTTCTACACCCTCAACTTCAACAATAGAAACAAAAATAACAAGTGCAACAGGCATTTGCCACAATCACTATAGACTTGGAGCCTCTAAATGTAAAACCCAAATTCCCTTCAATAAGAAGAAAAATACTTATACTCTGGCACCTAGGACATGCACCTTTAAAACATACAAACTCCAAAAGAAGAGATATGGTTTCATCAAATTAAAAACTTTAGAAATTGGACGCAAAACCATTTTGTTTTTGCTCAAATCTGTACTACCAGGCGTATGTAAATATGATAGTAGCTCACATTTTGGAAACAAGTTGGATACAATAGAACAAATTCAAGTTGCTGTTGTTGCTATGTCATAATTCCATTAGGTAGTTTTGGGTTATCACAGTCACAAAGAAAAGACCACTTGGTTTCTTGTGAAAGACAAGTTTCATGCATTGGATGGTTCTCAACTTTCAAAGGATATATAAAGATCATATAGTGCTATGAGCAACTTTCCCAGGAGGTGAAGAAAATAGGTTCTTATTTATTAAAGATGCAGATGAAATCTTGATTCAGAGGACCTTTATAAAGCACTGTAGAATCTATCATAAGTCATAAAAGGAAGAAAATTTTACAAAGATAGTCCTTAGAACACAATAACATGTAGAATCAACTATATAAACGAAAGTCATGGACCACAATTTTGCTAGATTGTATTTTATCCTCTTTTTGTCATACTAAAAAATGGTAATAAAGTGCCAACGAGCCTTTGATATAGGAGGAAAATTCCAATCAGTCACCACAGTAAAAAGACCACATGTACCTCCTATGATACTTTGAACCCATCCTTTTGACACCTGCATCATCAATGTAAACAATTTGCTACATAAAAACTATAAGACTTATTATTACTGTTAAGAGGTAGCCAAGCTAAATGGCAACTAATTGAAATAACATGTGTATGGGAAATAAAAAGTGGTATTAAGGAGAGAAAGAGGAAGAACTGCATGTTGGGAATGAACATCCAGTGGATAAGAAGAAAATTAAAGAAAATTAGTCATTAAAATAGAAAAATAAATAAACAAAATATATAGATGACGGTCACTCACTATAGTCTTGCTGGGTTATTCTTTGTCCCATGTTGACCCTCAAAAACAATAAAAAAAAGAGCAGTATGGGACAACCGGAACTAGCTGCATTCACTCCATACTTTGTCGTCTTTGATATAATAATTGGAGTTCCATCCTCTTTGAGAACCTGCATCATAAATGTAAAAATTTGATAACAAGATGACAAGACACTATATAGTAGTTATGATGACATCTAGTAAGTTGAACTAAAAAAATCATGGCTGCACAAAGGAATTGATAAAGCCATCTAATTACCACAACAATAGAATATTAATAAACTACATTTGCTTCTAGTATAGCCTCCTCTGTATGTCAGCCTGAACACTATTCTGGAAATCAGAATATTATATTTAAAAATGCAATTGAATAGAACAATTGATGGAATAAAAATCAAAATAAGACATTACTAACTAGTGGCTATTGCTAAATGTCTCACCTGTCATTGAATAAATAAATGGATTCTCTCTTATCCTTTTTATAGTCGTAAGTATCACATATCACCTCTTCAACTTCAATGGTCACTGAGAACTAAAAAGAACAAAGGAAAAAAGGAAAAGTGAGTACCCGATGGAGATTATGGACAAGATTTCATAAATAGAATTGGAGAGGCAGAGACAATGATACCTAGAATTATGGCAGATTGAAGAGAAAACCAAGCTACAAGCCATTTCAAAAGTCACTTCCTAGGCAAATTTTCAACAAAAATTCCAGTAAGAAACTTACAAGTAATCAATAGGGGAAACTGCTATAACGTATATGAGAAATTGAATGCGGTATTAAGGAGTGAAAAAGAAAGAACAGGCGTACCTTGTTTAAATAAAAGATGGGTGAGGGTTGAATGGTGTTTGCAATCCCTTATCTTATTATTGCTCAAAGACATTTTCATTATCCATTTCCACACAGGGAATGTGGGCGATGTTAGGCTAATCTTGTCTTTTCCCCTTTGAGCACCTTTGTTTGAGGAGGGGGTAGTCTGTGATATATAGTAGTGAAAGAGTGTCAAGCAGCCCTTCCCTTAGGCAAAACAACTGAAGCTTAGGGCAACATAGGATCCATAACTCTTCAAGTGAGGTGAGGGTTTGGAGAGCCAGGGAGGACAGAGATTTCAGATTCTAGAAATCTTTAATGCAAAGAAAGGTGAGGGTTGTAGGAAGACGCGGTAGTCTTTGAGCATTTGAAACTTGTGGAAATATGCTAGCAATGGTGAGTTTTTTAAGAGAGGTAAGTGTGGCAAGGCCCCATCGGGATAGGGGCGTCTTGATATTCTCACAATAAGAGATAGTAAGTGATGTAAGAGTAGTGAGGTTTTGCAGCTGATGAGGTAGCAGCTCCATATTCTCACAATTATCAATATCCAGCTCTTTGAGTTTGTAGAGGCAACCTGGTATGATTTTGAGACAATGATACCTCCAATACTCAAATATTAAAGTAAACTATTATTGGAGTGAAACATCTTTTAGCATATTAGTTTTAGTTTTTTATTTTTATTTTATTTTTTCTGTTATAACCAATAGTTGGTTAGGTTGTTTTTTCTTTGCAGAGCTCTACAACTCCTTATGCGTGACTTCTATTTTAAAAAGCATTTTTGCTACTTTGTTTTGGGGCTCTCTGTACAGCTCATTTTTTCAATCAATGAAAGGAGAATCTGTCAATTTTTCTCTCAATTTTCCTTTGTAATATGATATCAGAGCTTCTTACCTCTGCCGCTCACTGAAATGGCTCGTGGTGGTTAGCATAACAATGATAATAGATTTCAGCCCCTCACATTCCCTACCTTTGGTAGCACGACAACACAATTAGATCAATCTCTCATGGAGAACACTAATAACCCATTTTTTTACATAGTGGTGATCATCCAGGCTTGGTGCTCATTTCGCATCTCCTCACTGGTTCAAGCTATATTACATGGAGTCGGGCCATGCTGATGGCTCTCAATGCAAAGAATAAGCTCGTATTCGTTTGATGGCACTCTTTCGTAGCCCATGACCGACGACCCTACAACTAGAATCTGGTCCCGATGCAATAGCATGGTCACATCTTGGCTCCTCAATGCTATCTTAAAAGAGATAGTTGATAGTCTTCTCTCTCTCGAGAGTGCCCATGCTATTTGGGCAGATCTGCAGAAACGCTTCCATCAAAGCAATGCTCCACAAATTTTGCAAATCAAGCAACAACTACATGGTCTTTCACAAGGCTCGCTCGATGTTAATACCTATTATACTCGATTGAAGATTCTCTAGGATGAACTCAAAAACTATCAACCAGTTCCCGTCTGCCATTGTGGAAGTATGAAAACTTGGATGGATTATCAATAGCAGGAGTATGTGATGCAATTTTTAATGGGTTTGAACGAATCTTATGCTAGCACAAGAGGCCAAATTTGATGCTTGATCTGCTCCCTCTTGTGGCAAAAGTATTCAATCTTGTTGTTCAAGAAGAATGCCAATGGTCTATTGGATCTAGGTCCTCTGCTCCATCGGATTCCATGGTGTTCAATGTCTCTTCTCCACTCCTTCTGTAGCTAGTGCATCATCTCACAAAAAGCCCAGACGTGAACGCCCAATTTGCACCCATTGTGGGCTCATAGGGCATACAGTAGATAGGTGTTATAAATTGCATGGGTTTCCACTAGGTTATAAGCCCAAAGGGAAAGCCCAAACATAAATGGCCCAGACAAGACCCCTTCAATCCCAATCTACTTCACCAAGCTCCTTTACTGAACCATTGAAGGGCATTCATTATTTCCCTTCTGCTGCTGCTGCTACAGTGGGATCTTCCCTACCACCAGTCTATCTCTCATCGGATCAAGTTCAACAACTCATTGCCTACCTTAGCATGCACCTTCAACAACAAACTATCAACCCACTTGAGTCTCCATTGACATTAGAACCTTCAATTTCTCAAATCTATGGTAACAATTGTTCTACTCAGTTTTTTTCTCATCATTTTGTTCCTTCCGATGCTTGGGTGATTGACATAGGGACCACCCACCATGTCTGTTGCAATTTTTCTTTGTTTTCTCATTCCAGACTGGTTCATAATACCACAGTCACTCTTCCTAATGGTCATGCTATTGCAATCAATCGTGTAGGTTTTGTGAGGTTGTCTGATACTTTGAACTTGAATAATGTCTTGTTTGTCCCCATGTTCACTTTCAATCTTCTCAGCATTAGTGCTCTTACTCTTAGCCATAATTGTAGTGTTAATTTCCTTTCAAATTCATGTGTCATTCAGGACCTCACTCGGGGCTTGACGATTGGGAAAGGTAGAAGACAAAAGAAACTCTATTTTCTAGAATCAGGGAATGAATTTTGTAATTCTGTTTTTATAAATTCTGTAATGTCGAAAAGTGATATTTGGCATTTTCGCCTTGGACATCCATCTCATGTAAAAATTCAAATTCTTCACAATGAATTATCTTTATCCCATTTGTCTTCTCACTGTAAAATTTGTCATATGGCCAAGCAAAAACGTTTACTTTTTGTTTCACATAATAATATGTCAGCTAATCCTTTTGATCTAGTTCACATTGACATTTGGGGACCATTTAATGTTAGTACACCAGCTGGACACAGATATTTCCTCACTATTTTTTATGACTGCACACGTGCTACTTGGGTATATCTTCTTTGTGCTAAAATTGATGTTCTCACTATCTTTCCTAAATTTTTCAATTTGATTTCTACTCAATATAACACTGCAATTAAATCTGTCCATTTCGATAATGCCCCTGAATTAGCTTTCCATGATTTTTTTTCGTACCAAGGGTGTTATTCTTTATCGTTCTTGTGTTGCTACACCTGAACAAAACTCAGTTGTAGAGCGTAAACGTCAACACATACTTAATGTGGCACGAGCCTTATTGTTTCAATCTTGTGTTCCTCTTTGTTATTGGGGTGATTGTGTTTTGACCGCTGTTTATTTAATCAATCGTACACCCTCTCCATTACTATCCAATAAAATCCCATTTGAGTTGTTGAATAACAACAAACCCACCTACAACCATCTTAGCATTTTTGGGTGTCTATGTTATGTTTCCACGCTTTCTAACCAACGTACAAAGTTTGCCCCTCATGCTTGAGCTTCTGTTTTTCTTGGCTATCCTTTTGGTTATAAGGGTTACAAGTTACTTGACTTAGAAAGCAATAAGATCTACATTTCTTGGAATGTCATTTTTCATGAATCACTATTTCCGTTTGCTCATTCTGCTGTGAGCAGCGATGTTGTTGATTTGTTTAATGATCGTGTCCTTCCTAAGCCAATTCAGTCCATCTCCGAGCCTTCTTATAGTCAGCCCAACATGTCTTCTTTCCATAGTCCAGAGTGCATTTCCTCACCAGCCCCAATTCAAATAGCCTTATGTCCACATCATGTCACCACAAAACCAGCTTACTTGTCTAATTATCACTATTACCTCATTGGACATGTTTCTTCTAAGCCTTCTCTATATCCTATTTCCTCTTGCTTGAGTTACCACAAGCTTTCCAGGCCATACCGTGAATTTGCTCTCACTATTAGTTCTCAAATAGAACCAACATCATTATCTCAGGCCATTGAGTCTCAAGTGTGGCGCGATGCTATGAATATTGAATTGCAGGCATTGGAAAGCAATGACACTTGGTCCATTTGCTCTTTTCCCATTAGCAAACAAACGGTTGGTTGTAAATGGGTGTACAAAGTCAAGTTTCAAGCTGATGGCACTATGGATAGATACAAAGCACGCCTTGTGGCTAAGGGATTTGCACAACAAGAAGGTATTGATTATCTTGATACCTTATCTCCTGTTGCCAAGCTAGTTACTGTTAAAATGTTGTTTTCTTTAGCTGCAATTCATGGCTGGTCTCTCACTTAACTTGATGTCATTAATGCATTCCTTCATGGTGACCTTATGGAGGAAGTTTACATGAGTCTTCCCCCTGGATACACTTGCCATGAGGGGGAACATTTGCCTCCTAATGCTGTGTGCAGGCTGCATAAGTCTATCTATGGCTTGAAACAGACCTCCTGTCAATGGTTCCACAAGTTCTCCAATGCTCTCTTATCATAAGGTTTTGTTCAATCAACTAGTGATCACACCTTGTTCACAAAATATCAAGATACTTCTTTCTTAGCTCTTTTGATCTACGTTGATGACATCATTATTGCTAGTAATGATCAACTTGTTGTGGATACTTTAAAGCATGCCCTCAATTGCAAGTTTAAGATGAAGAACTTGGGGCCACTCAGATATTTTCTAGGCTTGGAAGTGGCTCGATCTACTGTTGGTATCTCTATTTGTCAACGCAAGTATGCGTTGGAATTGCTCTCAGACACTGAACATTTGGGTTGCAAACCTACCACCATTCCCATGGATCCTAATTTGAAACTATCTCAAGATGATGGTGACTTGATTGAAAATCCTACCAACTATAGGCGACTCATTAGTAAGCTGCTATATCTTACTATTACTTGTCCTGACCTTAGCTATTCTGTAAATCGTCTCAGCCAATTCTTAGCAGTCCCTTACAAGCCACATTTTTAGGTTGTTTTTCGCTTTTTACAGTACATCAAGCGAACCCTAGGCCAAGGACTTTTCTTTTCATCAAATTCCAAAGTGTAACTCAAAGCCTTCGCAGATTCTGATTGGGCCTCTTGTCTTGACACTCGTCGTTCTATTTCTAGTTTTTGTGTGTTTCTTAAGACCTCCCTCATCTCTTGGAAGTCCAAGAAACAATCGATTGTCTCTCGCTCATCTGCTGAAGCCGAGTACCGATCCATGGCCAACACTACTTGTGAGATTCTGTGGCTCTTGTCTCTTCTTCATGACTTGAAGATAGCCCATCATGGACCAGCTGTTCTTTATTGTGACAACCAAGCTACTCTCCACATTGCAACAAACTCAGTCTACCATGAGCGCACCAAACATATTGAGATTGATTGTCATATCATTTGAGAGAAGATTCAAGCTAGGATTCTCAAGACTCTACATGTTACCTCCCAAAACCAACTTGCTGACATTCTTACTAAGGCTCTCCATCCCAGTCAATTTCATGGTCTCTTGGGCAAGATGGGAATTCATGATCTATATTCTCCATCTTGAGGGAGAATTTTAGCATATTAGTTTAAGTTTTTTATTTTTATTTTATTTTTTCTGTTATAACCAATAGTTGGTTAGCTTGTTTTTTCTCTGCAGAGCTTTACAGCTCCTTATGCGTGACTTCTATTATAAAAGGCATTTTTTCTACTCTATTTTGGGGCTCTCTGTACAGCTCATTTTTTCAATCAATGAAAGGAGAATATGTCAATTTTTCTCTCCATTTTCCCTTGTAATAATATCTTCTTTGAAATTGACTCCAGTTGTGCACAATTCATAATATAAAGTTTCTTGAGGGTGGAGGGAAACTTGTCTGTGGGGATGAATGTGAGAGATGGGCATACCCCAATGACCAAGACATGAAGACCACCACTGGTGGTGGTGGTGGTGTTTGAATCATGGTGCATCATCCCCTCGGTAGAGACTCCAGTTTTTCACACCTCCATATCTTGAGTTCCTTAAGCGTGGTGGGTAACTCAACGTCTGGAAAAGCAATGAGAGATGGGCACGTATCTATCTCCAAGTATTCAAAGAGACGCATGTTGCTACTGTTAATACTACCATCCTTCATCACCATCATCTAATTGGGTAGACATCGTAGACCTTCACAACTAACAATAACAAGATGTCTAAGCATGGGCAGGAACCCTAACTCTGGAAATGACACCAACTTTGGACAACCATTGATTTTCAACCCTCCAAGACATGTTAGCATGGGCAGTCCATTTGGAAGCTTCTCTAGGTTGTGTCAATGCAATGTCTCAATGGTGACTTTTGGATCCTAATGTTTGAGTCAATTCCAACTTGCTACTGATGAATTATGAAAATATCGGTAATTATGGATATAATAATATATTGATTTTATAGATATATTAGAGATATATCGACAGACATTTTAGAAAAAAATATTAATAGACTTAAAATTATCAAAACTCCTAGAAATATAAGAAAAACTTCATAAAAATGAATTTGAAAGTATAATAGACATTTTAAATTTATTTTGTTCAAAAATTTTATATATATATAATTTATCATATTTGATAATAATATTGTATGCATCAATAAAAAAATATATTTTATAAGCATACATTTATTATTAAGTTGCACAATATTATTTTACAACAATAATATGATAATATGTTTAATTTCAAAATATTAAAATTAGGTTCAATTTTAATTTAAATGTATTCAATTATATCAAATAAATAATAAAATATGTACAATTTTTTTGATATTTATATTTTTTATATTTGATAAATATATAGATTACATAAAAATATAAAAATTATATTTTTATATTTTTGGTAATAAATTAAATCAAATGCAAAAATAAAATAATTAAAATTAATTTATTTAATAAAATAATTTTTAATGTTCTTATATATACAATTTGGTGTATAACTTTTATCAAAGAGCAACTTGCTCTAGTGGTTATTGCCAGGTTCAAATCCCCTCAGCAACAACTTTATTTTTTACTGCTTTTGACCGAGGCCTAGTAGCAGCAACTTGATATATTGGTGAAAAGTATCAGTGTATTATCGATATATCGACGATAAAAGTGGAAAAATTGGGCCAGTGAAAATTTGTATTGACACCCCGATATACGATATATCCAAGATATTTTGCCGATGTATATGAAAATTTTCATTCTTGCTAGTGATGGGTCCAAATGAAAATGAAAATTAAAGTAAAATATAAACACAATTATTAAGATTTGATGTGTTGTTACAACAACTTCAATTAATTATCTTGAAAGTTACAAGTCATTGCGTGGAAAATTTGTATTAAAGTAATCATAGTAGTTGCTCATTTGTTTTTTTATACACTTAACTCTTATTTACAAATAATTATACTTATCTAAACAATTTTAAAATCTTATATATATATATATATATATATATATATATATATATATTGTTAAGATCCAATGACCTAGATTAGTTCCAGGTTTTTAAACTTCTTACATTAAGGATGCAACAACCAAATTTAAATCTTGATTGGAAACCCTTTCTAACGATTACATGCATGATCCAAAATCTTTTCCTTCAATAATATATAGAAATAAGTTACAAATATATGGGAGAAACTTACAAAGATGTAAACAAATAATTTAGGTTAAGTGCTCCACTTCCAAGCAGATCATGTGCTTAATTTGACATTTTTTAGTTTTTGGTGGGAGGCCCACCACCATTGTGTCTTTCTTCTCACTTAATAAATAAAAGAGTTGTAATTTTTACACCATAAAATTTGTCCATATTAATTAAGGAGCTATAACATCATCTCACTTTACTTTAAAATTGTGTTTACATTCCACTTTAACGTCCACATTTTTTATTTTCTTTTAAACGTACCATAAGATATTCAAATTCTTTCCTTTTTTTTTTTTATAAAACCTACCACCAACATTGCACTTAGTTCTAAGTATTTTTATTTTATCATTATTTAATAATCTAGATTTTATATATGTTTGAACGGTCAAAATTCTTATTTAATAATCTGGATTTTACATATATTTGAATGCTCCAAAAAATGATCAAAGAAGGCATAAATAGATGACAAGGATCCAAAAAAGGTCAAAGACTTTGAAAATTCTTCGTAAAGATGTATAACATAAAAATATTATAATAACCTTAGATTTCTCTTTTTATAAAAACTAAGAAGATACAAATAATTATTTTGAGGATAGAAAAATATTTGTTTAACGCATAACAATATTAACACATTAATAAGAACAAGTAATTTAATGTTTAAGAATATTTAAATATTAATAAAAATAAACAATTTAATCTTAATAAGATTAAGTTCTATTTAAAATTCAATAAAGATCTATTTAAATTTAAGACAGAGAAACAAATTAGATATAATCTTTTCACTTCTTATTAAAATATTTTGCAATTAAATGTTATTAATAATATTTTTATCTATTATAAAAAATTATAATTATTTGATGAATGATTGACTAATTTTCTTTTAACAAGAATAAAGAGATTGGCTTCAAATTGGATCAATTTCTCATTAACAGAATGTAGTATATATATACACATGTTTGATCTAATCTTCTCCTAAATTATAGCTATAGAATCAGAAATATAAGGTAAATTATGCTCCTATACAATCAGCTAATTATGTCAAGATAATCATACAATAACTAACATATAATTTCCTTAATACTCCCCCTCAAGTTGGAGAGTGCAAATCAAGAACTCCCAACTTGGTGCACAAAAATTCGAACTGCTCCTTGCCAAGTGCCTTTGTAAAAACGTCTGCCAACTGCATCTTTGTAGAAACATAACACGGACGAATTACCCCAGCTTGAAGTTTTTCTCGAACTATATGACAATCAATCTCAATGTGTTTAGTACGTTCGTGAAAAACTGGATTAGCCGCAATATATAAAGCTGCTTGATTATCACAAAACAATGGTGCTGGTTTGTCCAATTCAACCTTCAAATCTTTAAGTATGTACCTCAACCAAGTCAATTCCAGGCAAGTATTCGCCATTGCTCTGTACTCTGCTTCTGCTGACGAACGTGAAACATTCGTTTGTTTTTTTGATTTCCAAGAGATGAGTGATGATCCGAGGAAAACACAATAACCAGAAACGGAACGTCTTGACATACGACATCCTCCCCAATCTGAATCGCAAAATGCGCTGAGTGTTAAATTATTTTCAGATGGAAGAAAAAGACCTTGACCTGGTGATCCTTTAATATATCGGAGGACCCGTAATGCTGCTTCCCAGTGCGGCTTCCGAGGTGTGTTCATGAATTGACTTAGTGTACGTACTGAATACACTATGTCAGGCCTGGTTACAGTCAAGTATATTAATCTGCCAACTAGTCTCCGATACCTACTTGGATCATGAAGTAACTCGCCATCTTCATCAGTCAATTTCAAGTTTTGCTCCATTGGAAATTTTTCGGGCTTCACTCCTGTCAATCCTGTGTCTTGCAAAATATCTAATGCATATTTTCTTTGAGACATAAAGATTCCCTTTTTAGAGCGAGAGAATTCTATACCCAAAAAATATTTCAATTCACCGAGGTCTTTAATAAAAAAACGCTTGAGCAGATGAGTCTTGAGCATCTTGATTTCATGCAAATCATTACCAGTCAACAGGATATCATCAACATAAATGAGAATAGCAGTGAACTTGTTACCTTGGGATTTAGTAAAAAGTGAATAATCTGCTTTGGACTGTATGTAACCCGCAGACTTAACAGTAGCTGTAAAAGTTGAGAACCAATTGCGTGATGCCTGTTTCAAACCGTAAATAGATTTGCGAAGCCGACATACCAGATTCTCCCCCTGTCGGCGAAGACCAGGAGGTGGAGTCATATAAACCTCTTCTTGTAAATTGCCATGAAGGAATGCGTTGTGCACATCAAGCTGATGGATGTACCAATTTCTGGAAGCTGCGACAGTCAGCAAACAGCGAAGAGTGGTGAGTTTGGCAGTTGGAGAAAAGGTTTCCTGATAGTCGATACCGGCGACTTGTGTGTAGCCCTTGGCAACCAAACGTGCTTTATAGCGTTCAATGGTTCCATCAGAATGGTATTTGATCTTGTACACCCAGCGGCAGCCAATGGGTTTGTGTCCCGGAGGAAGAGGGACCATCTCCCAAGTGTTGTTTCGTTCTAGAGCCTGAAGTTCAGTGGACATGGCTTGGTTGATCTGAATGATGAATATAGAGGGGATGTGAAGGATCGATGGTCTTGTTTTCTGATCCAGAAGCCTTCTGACTGCCAGCCATGGTGGTTTGTTGTTCTGGCTCTGATACAATAACAAGAATAAAGAGATTGGCTTCAAATTGGATCAATTTCTCATTAACAGAATGTAGTATATATATACACGTGTTTGATCTAATCTTCTCCTAAATTATAGCTATAGAATCAGAAATATAAGGTAAATTATGCTCCTATACAATCAGCTAATTATGTCAAGATAATCATACAATAACTAACATATAATTTCCTTAATATCTTTTCAAGAGAAAAAATATCATTGAAATGGATCTTGAGACAGGACAATGAAATAGAAAATGGAAGTTGAGTTATTAAAAATATTGTAGCCTCTAAAGATAGAAGGAAAGTGCTAAGCCATCGAATGATAAAATTTAGATTATTGAATAAAAATATACATAAATTGGATCAAGAAATAAAAAGACAAATAAAAGAGACTTTAATGTAAACGAGTGAGATTTGAGCGTGAACATGTGATACCATTTGAGACATGCCAAGTAAAAAATTTTGCTCTCACATTTTCTATAATATTAAAGGAAAGTCATTTCCTGATGATCTCTTTCCATCTTTTGGTACATGCCATAGAATAAAATATAACCATAATTCTATACATTTCTTTCATGGGAAATAAAAAATGAAAAAGAAAAAACATGGGGTGTAGGCTAGCTAGGTGTCCTCAAGCAGAGCCCTTGTATGCAATTATAGGTAAGATGGCTCAAATAGGTGGCAATTATTGGGGCTCTTTTACTTAATAGAATATATTTATAAAATAATTTTAAAAATAACTTCAAAAAATATATTGAAGTCTATAATAATTGTCAGATGTTGTCAATTTGATTTTAGTTCTAGTAAGAAATCTTTTTTGTTCTAGTATAGGAATTTTTTTACTCCATTGAAGATTAAATGTTACTACTCATTTAACCATATTGTTACAAGTAAGTGTAAAAATATTTATTAAAGGCAAGTTATTTTTTTTTATTAAGGTAGAGTTGGATATGAAATTTTAAAATTGAGCTAAAATATTTTAATTAATTTTTGACAACTTTGAGATTTTTTTTTAAGAATTTCTTAATTAATTTATAGAAAGTTGATATTTTATTTTTTAAACAAAAATTCTTTTCTTAATTAATTTTGGAAATTTAATATTTTATTTTTTAAGAAAATTTCATTTCCAACCATCTAGGATCTTAGGCCTATATATATTTTACCTAAATATGTTTTGGGGTTGGATGCTTTGATAGAATCAACCCCAACTTGCTCTATCATTCACAAACTCTCAACAAAGAATTCACTAATCGAATTTTGGTTTGTTACAAGGACTTGCATCTTCCTAAAGGCTGAGGTGAATCCACTAGAGCATTGAGACATGAATCAAGTTATAGGTAGGAGTGAGTTTTTAGGGTAAAGCTATCAGATAAATCTATGTACTTTGATCTAATATAGTGGATTATTAGATTAGAGATCTTAGACCCTATAGTTTTGTATCTCCATATTAGCATGAGATTTTTCCACGTAAAATTGATTGTCTTGTGTGTGATTGTGATTTCATTATTTTTATGGATATGTGAAATTGATAAGGCTGCCCCTAGCCTAGGGGCATAGGATGTTACAAACATCCTTATTTATCTACTCCCCTCATGTTGACATGATTATATTCATAGTAACCCAATGTGAAGATCTTTGAGTTGTCGCATTCCAATATTATCTATAAGCTTCTTGAGAGTTGAAGTTGACAATGTTTTTGTGAATAAGTTTACTAAATTATAATTTGATTTTACTTTTTCAATATTGATCTTACTACTCTTTTGAAGTTTATGAATATAAAAGAACTTGAATGATATATGCTTACTTCTATCACCCTTAATATATTTTCTTTTAATATGTGCAATTATATATATAATATTGTATTATGTATTTTTTAATGATTTGAAAAAATGACTACCATTGTTTGTTTAATATCATCATTATGATTACCACATGTAAATACATATCATGTTCAAGATCTAACCTTGTGAAGATTTAAAAGGTAATCACTATCTGCATATACAATTGATTGTGATTGTATTCCTTTAGCTTGTGTTTTTCCTCTTTTTATAATTATGGCCTATATGATTCTTATTGATCTCAAAATTAAATTTAAAAGGTTAGGCAAGAGATTAACCTACTTACAATTTATTAAGCTTGAGTTATTTAAAATTAGCCAATTAAATTAGTTTGTCATTTCTCTCTCTTTATAATTATGGTTGGCAAGGTTCTTATATATATCAAGATTAATTTAAAACATTAGATAAGAGAACTTACTTACAATTTATTAAATTTGAGAGAATAAAATTGATGGAATTAGCTTGTCGTTTTTTTGTTTTTATAATTATGGTCGGTTTAGTTCTTATGATCAACTTGAAGATTAATTTTAAAGATTAGGTAAGGGCACCCACCTAAAATTTATTAAACTCGAATTAATAAAATTAGCTTTAGCTTGATGCATTTCTCTTTTTATAATTATTGCCGTCATGGTTCTTGTCAACGTCAAGATTAAACTAAAGGATTAGCTAAGTGAACTTCAACTAATTGGTTAGTTAAGTAAATACACTTGCAATAATTTAAAATCAAAATCCACTTAAAATAATAAATATATGCTACCTTTTTCTAGTTGCATTGAACTTATTGTTAATTTGATTTAAACATAAATAAATATAATTATTGAATTATTAATTAAATTTATATATATAAAATAAAAATTAATTATCTAATTAAAATTATTAAATACTTAAGCATTATCATGCCTAAGATTTAAAATAATTTTTTATTTTTTAAAGGCACAAAAAAATAACGAAGGAAAAATCTTTATTCAAATAAATAAATAATTCCATGGAAAATATAGAAGTGAAAATAACATTTATATTGTGTAATATTATATTATAACCATCTACAATTTATCAATCCTATTTGGATTGATTTTTGAGAAGTCAAAAACTCTTTCATAAGCTCAAGGACTTCTATGTCTCTTTGATAAATTTTCTTCAGAGAGCTTATGGTTTAAAATGAAGATATGGAAGCTAAGTTTTTTTTTACTTTTTATAAAAGCTTTATTTTGACTAATACAAGTTCTTTCATGATTAATAAAATTTTTATATTGCCCAAAATTATCATTGAGAAATTATAACTTCAGCTTCCCACTAAAGTGAAAAAAAGAAATTTATTCTGAATGAAACCATTGTATATTCAAACTAAGTTAATGATTCATGGAACTGAAGGCTTTACTGAAGGCTATTTGGGCCCTCTATGATTGGGCTTTACTAAAGGCTATTTGGTTTTTATGGACCTAGTCCGTTGCTTGTTAGGTGTAGACCCCATTGGCCTAGTGTTTGGCCCTCTTGATTCTTCTTCTTGATATGTTAAAAATATAGTTTTTGTAAAAAAATTCTGTTATCATGTAACTGTCTAAAATTCACATTTTTAAATTCCAATATTCATGTTTATTTATTTAATTATTATTCTTGTTATTATTATTCTATTTATTTATTTGCTTATATATTTTTAAAAAAATTCCAATAATTAAAGTTCAATTCTTCGAAAATCTGACTTCCGAATTTAATTTTCAATCTAAAAAAAATTCCACTATTCACGTTCATTCATTAAACATTATTTTTGTTATTATTATTATTTCATATTTATTTATTTATTTCTTTTAAAAAAAATCCAATCATTAAAGTTCAATTTTTCAAAAATCTGACTTCCGAATTTAATTTTCAATATAAAAAATTCCACTATTCACGTTCATTCGTTAAACATTATTTATGTTATTATTATTATTCCATATTTATTTATTTATTTCCTTTTAAAAAAATCCAATCATTAAAGTTCAATTCTTCAAAAATCTGATTTCCGAATTTATTTTTCAATCTCAAGAATTCCACTATTCATGTTCATTCATTTAAACATTATTTTTATTATTCCATATTTATTTATTTCTTTTAAAAATTTCAATCATTAAAGTTCAATTCTTCAAAAATCTTATTTTTGAATTTAATTTTCAATCTCAAGAATTCCACTATTCACGTTCATTTATTTAAACATTATTTTTGTTATTATTATTATTATTCCATATTTATTTATTTATTTATTTTAAAAAAATTCAAATCATTAAGGTTCAATTCTTTAAAAATCTGACTTTCGAATTTAATTTTCGATCTAAAAAATTCCACTATTCACGTTCATTCGTTTAAATATTATTTTTATTATTATTTTATTTATTTATTTATTTATTTCTTTTAAAAATTCTAATCATTAAAGTTTAATTCTTCAAAAATCTGACTTTCGAATTTAATTTTCATTCTAAAATAAATTTCACTATTCACACTAATTTGTTAAACATTATTTTTATTATCATTATTATTATTCCATATTTAGTTATTTATTTCTTTTAAAAATTCTAATGATTAAAGTTCAATTCTTCAAAAATCTGATTTTCGAATTTAATTTTCAATATAAAAAATTTCACTATTCACGTTCATTCGTTTAAACATTATTTTTGTTGTTATTATTATTATTCTATATTTATTTATTTATTTCTTTTAAAAATTCTAATCATTAAAGTTCAATTCTTCAAAAATCTGATTTCCAAATTTAATTTTCAATCTTAAAAATTCCACTATTCATGTTCATTCGTTTAAACATTATTTTGGTTATTATTATTATTATTCTATATTTATTTATTTATTTCTTTTAAAAATTCAAATCATTAAAGTTCAAATTTTCAAAAATCTGACTTTCGAATTTAATCTTCAATCTAAAAAATTCCACTATTCACGTTCATTCGTTTAAATATTATTTTCATTATTATTATTATCATTCCATTTATTTATTTTACAAATCCCAATAATTAAAGTTCAATTTTTCAGAATTCTGTTTTCCAAATTTAATTTCCAATCTAAAAAATCCCACTATTCACATTAGTTGTTTAAATGATTATCTTCGTTATTATTATTATTCCGTTCATTTATTTATTCACTTATTCATATATTTAAAATCTCATCTCTAAATAATTTCTCAAATTTTCAATCTCTAAATTCAATTTTCAATCTCTAGAATTCTATTTTTCGCAATTATTTATCTAATTTTTATTATTTCGTCATTATTATTATTTCATTCATTTATTTCTTCACTTATTCATTTATTAAAAATCTCATCTCTAAATAATTTCTTAAATTTTCAATCTCTAAATTCAATCTCCAATATCTAAAATTTTATTTTTCGCAATTATTTACCTAATCTTTATTATTTCATCATTATTATTATTCCATTAATTTATTTATTCACTTATTCGTTTATTAAAATTTCGTCTTTAAATAATTCTTCAAAATTCCAATTCCCAAATTTAGTTATCTGAAATTCCAATTTTTCAATTTCCGAACTTAATTTTTTTCAGTTTCGAATGTTCCAATTCTCACATTTATTTCGTTACTTATTTATTATTATTATTTTATTCATTTATTTTTAAAAATTCTGCCTTCGAACGATTTCCAAGATTTCCAATTTTTATAATTCAATTTTCATAGTTTCTACTTCTCAAATAACTTTCAATTATGATTTCTTTCAAAATTTAATTTCTAAAGTCTCAATTTCCGTAATTTAATTTCTAAAAAAAAATCCCAAACTCTCAAATAATTTTCAAAATTCCAATTTCTTTCAAATTTAATTTCTAAAATTCTCATTCTTATATTTAATTTCTAAAAATCCAATTTTCAAACAATCTCTAAAACTCCAATTTTCAAATGATCTCTAAAACTTCAATTTTCAAATAAATTTCAAAAATTCTGTTTTCCCTCGAACAGTTTTCTTTCTATTTGGTGACGCATGTGATAAGTTTTGTGCTCTTTATTATACACTGACCCCATTTTTATGATAGCGCATTGCTCGTTTATGGCTCAGGTATGCATCCATTCCCATTCTGGTCATTTTCTATGCATGTTTTGATTCCCATGTGTGCATGGTCAATTTGAATATCTGTTGATTTTCCTATTGATCGCCACATCAGCTTCATTTTATTAATAGAGACCCGACTTTAGGGACTTAGAGGGGTGCTACGGTCTTTACCGTACCGTCCTAATGAGTAACCTGACCCCCAAGCCTGATCCAGTTTTCCATAGACCACCTTTTCCAAAATAAGGAGTCACACTTAGAGTTTTCTTTCTTATTTTGCTTACCTTTTTAAAAATAAAACAAAAATAAGTGGTGACTCCAAGTCATTTTTTTTAATAAATAAAATCATTTTTTTAAACAAAAATCGAGCTCGCCATCGAGTGGAAAATGCATGAGCTGAAATGCGGGGTCCACAACATTATTTATAATGCTTATAAATAAGACTCATTTCAAATCTTTTAGGGTACAAGATAATACAAAATGAGAAGGTGGAGTGAAGCACCTTTAACATATATGGTTGGTCCAAACTTCAATAATTGCTATACTTTAAAGTTGTTGCATATCATCTCACACTAATAAATTTGTATAACCAAAAAAAATATTTCATATGCACCACCAATTACCTAGAAAATGAATTTTAACTTTATCAAATACTTAATTTTTGTAACAAAAATGTTTTTAAGCATTACAAAACATTTCTAACTTTTCTAAAATCATGACCAAATGACTCATAATCTTTTCGAATACTAAAACATCCATCAAATTATTTTGTTGTGATTTTTTTATTTTAATTAAAAGTTTAAAATATGTACTATCTCTATCAATTTTATGTTCTAAAACAAGTTTCTTTCAAAGCTTGTAATGTAAATTAATTAATGAATTTTAGTCATGAATAATCTTGGAGGAGTTTGAATTAAAAATTTTGAGGTAACACTTTTTTTTTTTAATTGTTTATGATTAAATATGTATCAAATAAATGTACAAGATTGAAAAGACTTTAGAGGGTGATGATAAATCAATTTCATGACTTAATTTTAAGAATAAATTTAAAAATGATTTTGAAAAATCGTCTTAATAACTAAGACTTAATGACTTAATTACAATTAATTTAACTTAAAGTCATCTTACTTCATTAAATATCAAGTTTTACCAAAATTACTTGTTAATGATCTCAATAATTTTTCATTTTCCTGCTAAATATAATTATTTTTATTTATTTATTAATGGATTATGGAGAACAACCATCCTCTTTTCAAATTGCATACCAAAGGTTAGATAGATATTTGAAAAGGATCCTTAAATATGGTCTAAAGTATCATTAAACTTGGTCTAATTAAAGTGACATGAACAACAACAACATGATTAGACTTCTTATCAAAACAATAATTATCTAAGAACCTCAACCTTTAGACTATATAATTGCAACTTGAAAATTAAAACAAATATTGCATAATAAGCATGAAATTTTTTTTACTAACAATTACATAGATGTTTTGCAATTGCATTCAATGGTACAATATTAGAGATAATGATGGTAAATTAACATTGAAGATTGTTTCTTGATAAGAACTTATCTCTAAAATCGCTTCTTGATAAAAATAAAAATAAAAATCACACATCAATTATAATATTCTTTATATTAAGTAACTTTTTTTATAGGAAAATATTGGCTATACTACTATTTTTACCATCATTTGTACCACTTTGTTAAATGCTAAGTGATGATCATAAACTTTTGAATTTAATAAACAAGGACCTATTTTTATTATATCTAGTTATACCCACTTGTTATATAATAAGATGATAAAGGTTTACTAGTGGGTTTGCTCGTGACAAAAGTGGGATGCATACAATATATATATTATTTTTTTTATATCTATATATACCCACTTGCTATATATTTTTTATTCTGTACAAGCTTCTTATCCCTATAATTGAAGGCAGATTGACCATCAAAACTTAAAATTTAAAGTCATTACACTACACTTTTTGAGAGAAAAATTTTGATCTTGTTTGCTTCCCTTTGTTTCATTAGCATAATTTTAATTATGCATTTATATTTTTTAAAAACATTTTATTTCTTTTTTCTTTTTTATTAATTTTAATAAAATGTACCAAAAACTTTTACTAGTATAGAATCGTGAAACTACTTAGGCTAAGGTTTGACAACCCAAGCTAGCCCAAACCTAATTTTATATATTTATAATTTATATTATTTTATATAATGATACCTATTTTGTATGTGTGTGTGTTTTTATTTTTTTTTAGTTTTTAAAGAAAAATGTTGAATTTTAATTGTATTATTTTATTTTTGTTGGACGGATACATAAATTGATTTATTTTTGTTATTATGTTGAAAAGTTATCCAATTTAATTTTTAAAATTATGATATAAAAGAAGTATAAAAAAGAAAAAAAATTATGAATAGGTTCAAATTAACTCAACCTTACCAAACCTAGTTATGATCATACAACCTAATCAACTCAACTAAAAGTACTATGAGTCAATTTAAGCCAACTTTAGTAGGTAAAAATGAGTTTGAGCTAAGTTTGGGTCAAATACCTCACATTAGAGGCTAAATTTGATTGGGTTAAGTTTGAATTTAGGTTTGATTTGAATCATCTATCAAATCAATCTAGTTTGTTTAAAATGTAATATTAATTTTAAGTTTTTATTAGCCTATCTTGGAATTTTAATTGGAAAATTTAAAGGTTTTTAATTAAAAAGGAGATAAAACATGTATAAAGTATAGACCATGGAAAGTTTGAATAAAGTGGGAAAGATTGTGAAGGAAAATTATGGAAGGAAAGAAAAATCAAGAAAAATAAAAAATTAAGCTTAAGTTTAATATTTTCCATAAGTTCATTAAAATTGACTTGCTTTTTTTTTTCTTTTTTGTAAAGAGTAAATATTAAAAGTATATAAAACTCTAAACAATTTTCATTATATGTAATTTATTTCATATTTTTAAGATAATCAAATAAAATTTGAACTTCTTTCATTTTCTTGTTTTTTTGGTTGCAATTTCAACTATCTAAACATAGCTTTGACCATACCTTTAACCATACATTTAATGTTTTTTAATTTTTAACTCTTCATCATTGTTCATATTTCTAAACGAGTTTGAGACCTTACAATATGCAAAATTAATTAATTAATTAATTAACACCAGCATAAATTTCTTTCCAACCTAACACAACAGTAAAATCACATTATTCTTTTTAAAAAATTAGTGATATTTTTATAAATTATCTCTCCATTAAATTTAATATCATTTTCAATGCAATGACATATCGTTTTTAAGGTAATTACTTGAAGGTGTTGTAACATCAGTTTATTAAGTCAAAAAGTACGTCCATATTCTACTTCTCCATAACTTTCATTTTCTATGGGACTCACCACTAAGTTAAGGCATTGGAAAGTTCAAAATTTGGAATCCAAAGTCATATTCATAGAATAATTCATTTTGTTATGAAACATTTCACTAAGATGTTATATGATAGAAAATACTATTGTAATCTAAAGTGGTTTTAATCATTTATCATATCAATGTTTTTTTGGTTGTCTTTAAAATTACTTTAAAAAACTTCATAGTCCTGTAATAGGTCATATATAAGTTGATAGGGTTTGGATTAATAAAGATTTTTTCTTCAAACAATTGTTCAAATGAACTTTCAAAAAAGGAGGGTTTTTTCTTTTATTTATTCGCACTCAATAGAAAAACCAAAAGTCATAAGGACTATAGAAAACAAAAATGAGATTTTACTTTGAATCACATGTCGTAATTCCAAGAAATGTTTTCCACTCTTTCCCATATCACTATCTTTTAAATATAAACTTTACATGTTTTTCTTCATGTTATAGTTTTTTCTCTTAATAAAATATTTATAGAAATACTTCTACCACTTTTTCTTATTTTATAAGGAAACTTATTTTTACAAAAAGATATAACAATCTCTATTTAAAAAAAAAAAAATTAAACACATTAATAGTATGATAATATTTTTTTTTTCCAATAAATAACAGATATTTATTACTTATCTCTCTTTTGAAAGAAATTCCTTATGATAGTTGGTCAAATTTAATATCAATTCTCAATTCAATGATATCTCACTTTCAAAATAATTACATAAGGCATTGTAACATTACTTCACAAGTAAAAATTTGTGTCTATATTCCACTTTAATTTTCATATTTTTTGTTTTCTTCTAGACCCATATTTGTGGCATCGAAATTAGCCAAAATTTGGAATCCAAAGTCCCTTTCATGGTAACTACATAAGGTATTGTAAACCTTACAATTAATAAAAAATTGTGTCTATATTCCACTTTAATTTCCACATTTTTTATTTTCTTCTAGACCCACCACTAGGCATTGAAATTGCCTTAAAATTTGGGATCCAAAGTCATATTGACAAGAAAAATTCCTTTTCATCCTACGAATCATGGAGACATTGCATTGGGAAAAAGATTATTGGAATTAAAGTGGTTTTTAGAATTTATCATGGAAATTTTTATCAATGAAAATTTTTGGTAGTTTTCTTAACTATAATAGGCAAATAATATATTAGTAAATGTTAGGATTTTTGCTAAATTAACCTAAGGTAGTCACCCTCGGGGGAAGGGGGAGGGGGAAGAAAGGTAAATAAGGTGATGGTTTCTTTTTACAAATTTAAACTATACGAATGCCAGAGACAATTATATACAAATATACAATAAACACAATGAAAAGTAATTGCATACAAATGATAAAGATTAGGGAAGAGAGAATACAAACACAATATATTTATTGTGGTTTGGTGCAACCCATCCTACGTTCACTTTCCTATAGCTTCAATCCCAAACTTGAGGTTCTACTAATCCGAAGTTTCTAAGCATTACAATTAGATTAATTGACTCTAGTGGACACTTACAAATTTTTCAAGAGATACCTCACTCTTGAATTTCCCAAGTGATGCCCCATACTTGACAAAGACTAAGTGATACCTCACGCTTAAATTTTCCTTTAAGTAATACCCCACACTTGATTTCCCCTTACAAAGGTTTACACAAAATGATAGGAAAGATAATCTCACACATTCCTAGTACAAATTTAAGCTCAAATGATACAAGATAAATTAAGATTTATGGTGAACTAATGATATGCAAGTTTTTCAGCAAGGTGTGCTAGAAAACACTTCCCCAAGGCTCAAATAATATTCATAAAAGATTTGGGAATGTTAGACTTACCAACAATGAAGATTGGAACCTTTATGTAGAAGTAGAAAGACTAAACTTGTTGTTAGGGACATTTAGGGGGTCAACCAATGGAGTTCCAATTTGACCGATTCACTAATTCTTAACAATTAATGCCAAAATAATTAGCAATTAATACTTTTAGTAGGTGTTCGTTAGGGGTCAAGACTTTGACCATGAAAGGCAAAGCCTTGACCAAGAAAGGCAAAACCTTTGTCAGTGACACAAACCACTTGAAGAGAGAAAATGTGTGTAAAAACACCCCTCAACTGATTGAGCCCAAATTATTTAATCAATTCCTTGGACTTTTTACCGTTTGCACTATTAAGTGCTCAAATACTTAGGTTTTAGGTTTTGAAACCTCTAGCAACTCATGCAACCCCTTTTAAAACCTTTTTAAAAAGTTTAGAAAAGCATTTGGCATAAAGTTTTAATTAAAAACATGAAATCATCCAATTATAAAAAAATTTAAAACAAAATTGCACAAGGATGATCTTTGATGCTTGAATAAAATGCATGTAAAATGTAGTGCACCAACAACCTTACAAAGAGATCTTATAAAAAGTTTTGAAGGCTCTTCTCTTTGAGGTCTTCTTTTTCTTGTTTTTTCTTTTTTTTTTTGGTTTATCTTTGTAATTGCTACTTTAAAAATCATCTTGCCTAGTCACACTCAAGATGAAACATTAGTTTCGAACCTTCTTTTATTATCATCAAAACTAAGAATTATCCAATCTTTGGTTTCGCAATAGAAATATGAGTGATAATTCATGTTGGTGAGTAACACAGATCAAACACTCAACTAAATTATAATTAAAAATACAAACTCAAACACAATCTAATTATTAACTAGGTAATATATTGTAACCTATTTAACTCTTGTAATAATTAGATGTTATTTAAGAATCAAATTGAGTTTAACGTTGTATGATCTTATATGGTTATTTCCTAAACTGACATGTTTATAACTCAATTATGATGTCACTATTGAAAATCAAATTTTAAATGAGTCAAATATGAGTTAAATAGGTTAAAGTTATACTTAAGTTAATATTATTAAATATGTCAATTTGAGTTAAATGTTTGTTATGAAAGTTAACTTAAAAACAATTTATTTTTATTCAAATACAATTATACTCATTTCAAATTTATAAAAAAAATGTGTTGGATTTGAATGGTGTGGACAAATCATATTAGACATTACCTGTCTTATATAGAAATTACTTCATTTACTAGAATTATTTTATTGCCTAACCATCAAATCCTTGTGGAATTTTTAATGACGCAAATTAGGTACTTGTGGTGATGATATTCTTAAAATTTTTGGCGTCATTCCCTTTGTGCTAAAATCAATCATGCTCATTCACTATATATAAATCTTATCTTCTTAGACATTAACTTCAGATTTTTGTTTTAGTAAATTTTTTTTGTTTTAATGAAATTTTTTGTTGTACATGTAGTATGCCCAAATAGGTTGCACATCCTATTGGACATCCTGTTGGAGCAGCAATTGTCAAAGAAGATGTACATTATATGAGTATTTGAAGAGAAGTATCTGAATTTGGAAACTACTAGTGTGTCTACAACCTCAGAATTCTTCACTTAAGAAAATGTGGATCTCAAGTCCCTGCCTCATCGGATTTAGAGTTTCACATCTCTTTAACAGCTTTGTGTTGCATATTGTCTAGGTTCTGGAGTCCTTTGAGAAAACAATTTCACAAATACACTTGCAAGAGTATTAAACCCCCTTATCTTTGTGGAGCCTCCAAAGATTCACCTCTCTAAAAACTTAGTTCATTGATTTTATATTGTACATTGTTAAATGCAATTTCCTTTTGACAGTATTTCTTGCTACAGCTCTCATTGATCTTTCAATGAAAATATTATCAAATCTGGAATCCCTAGCCTCCTCCCTTCGTCTTCAAAACTTCATCTCTTTAACTTGTAGAGATTGAGGGATGCCCTGTTCTAGTCCTCTTTACCAAGTGAAAAGTTGTCTTCCAAGTTTTATCAAACTTTGAAATAAAGATGTTTCAAGGAGAATGATTGAGATTAGCCCCAGATTGCCCGCTTCCCCTAAGATGAGGATACATCATAAACTCATTTTTGAACCATAATACATTCAAATTGCAAAAATGGTTGCAGAGCCAATTCAACCCTATCCTATCCTTACATTCATTAAGGTAACTCTTATTCTCAATACACATTTCTTACTCTTTTATCTACATAGTACCTTGTAAATTTCTCATATTGATGTTGTGTTTTACCAGTGGCTCAACAATTTTTGGAAGTTTCCATGGAGTTATGTTGAAAGTTTGACTAGGAAGTAGGTTTTGAGTACAATGGTTACAAACTTATGGATGAGTATTTTGTTTCTTATCGATCTCTCCCATGGTCAATGTAAGCATCTTAAGTTCTACCTATGAGGAAATCTTGGTAATTTTCTTTTAGGTGCTCTTTGAGCAGTCTTAGTTAGAGACTTGACATGCAAGCATGGGACGTAAAATGATGAGGGGTGTTATTTGACAGCAGTTGCAAATTGGCATGGATGCCTTCATTTCAATTAAGCATCTTTTGTGATACTCTTCTAACTGGATTTAAATACAATTTTCTAATTTCAATATATAATGCACAAAGTTTACCTTAATAAGTGCACTTTGTGTTAAAATATCAATTTTCCGTAATCGAGGAAATGATAGATTTTCCTTTTAGAAAGAATGATGAAAATTTTCTTTACCGTATAGTTATTTATGATCTCAAGTCATTCCTTTCAGGTTTTCAAATTGTCAAAAGGAAGGATTCAATTTGCTATATGTTTAATGCTCTTATTGTGTTGACAAAATGAGATTTGGATTTCACATTGGAGACTACAAGTTTGGTTGAATGCAAGTAACACCTCTTTATTTATTTCATAAATGATTAAAAAACTAAGTAGCAAGTGCATATGTCTAACTTCCATTTATTTATTCTACAGTTTCTACAACATACCACTTTCTTATGTCTCTTGGAAAGTTAAGAACCTTGTTTAAAATATGGTATGCCTTCCATGCTAAGAAGTCTTGTGCTCTATGATTGTGGTGGCTCAAATAGCAACTTGCATCTATTTTGATACATGGAGAACTCAAGACAAGATCTGGTTTTTAGTGCCTTTCAAATTAGTGGATTTCATATTAATTTCTCAATCAATATGCAATGTGTTTTTCATGGAACATTGCCAAAGAATTTTGTAATTTCCTTTTTTTTTTGTTTATAAATCATTAGTAAATTTTGATTGCAAATAATTGTCAGGATTCATTAGCAGGACTTTTATCCAACATACAAGTTTTTAGGTGAGTGATATACATGGAAAATTTTTCTGCTTTGTTTGGTTTGAAATGTTATTCAATTTTAAACCAACATACTGTTATTTGTTTGCAACATGTTATATTTGTAGAAAATTTTCTTATCTAGATTTATACTGTGGATTTGAATAATGTTTGAGGTGAAGGAGACTTTTTGGCATGTCATGTTGTCTTGAGTTGTGCAAGTCAGAGGCTTAAAAAGCAGAAACTCTTATGACTAGAGGAAAGACAATTGAGTTCTGATTCTATGGTGAGCTGTGATGATTCCATTGTGAGTTGTATGGTATTCTTTGAATTGTACATAGCCTTATTTAGCTTTCAAATACTTAATGCAATTGTGCATGACCATGAAATGAACTCATACTTGACACAATTGTGAGTTGTATGATATGCTTTCTTATTTTCTTTTTATTTTATGCATGGGTCAAAAAAACACTCTTGGTAACTTTGAACTTTAACTTTAATACCTAAGGAACATTTGGTTATTGCAATGCCTAATGTTTTTTGGAAGTTGGTTACAATATTCATGGGTGACAAAATCTTTGTTTTTATAGTTTATTTTTTGAAAGTAGATTCATGGCCTTTATCAATTCCTTACATATTCCTAATATTATAAAGCTTACTTGTTTTCCGAAATTGCTTATCGTATGATAGAAGTGAACGCATTAAAGATTGTTAATTGAAAGAAATAATTTGTTTACAGCTGGAGATTGTAGATGAGGTTACAACATGATCTCATGTCCTTGGCAATTTGTAGATTGAGGGTTTTCAAAAGGCTTTGCCCCAATACCAGTGAAAGAACTGCCACAGAAGTAACTAACATGATCATTGAATTGGTGCCTAGTCCTTTTCCCTAGATACGTATGTTATCCATGCCAAGTGGATGCCCTATTCAAATTATAAGGCTTTGGATTCCTTAATGATTGGAATGAACTTTGGAATTCTTTCATAATTCTAAATGTCATGTCACATCTTGCCAATAAGCCAACTTCCTTCAGTGCTCTAAATTGTGGAGATCACGAGTTGCTAAAATTTGTGGTCTGCATTAGAGAAGGATTGTTTGATGCTCTCAATACTGGTTATATCTCTTGTCCTTGAAACTACATATCTTTTAATCCCATTCAGTGAGAAAAGAATAAAGAACATAAACAAGTTGTCCCATGATGACTCACATTCCTAATGTTCTAGTTGATGGTGTACCTTCCTGATATTGAAGAGGGAGAAATGTCAAAGACATCCTTTATCTGAGGGAGGTCTTCACAGATTCATCACTCTCAAACAACTCAAGATTGATAGTATATTTAAGATGTGTTTCTTCTTAAATGACCAAGGCCTACCCTTTCTTCCAATGTATCTCTCATTTATATTTTCATGTAAAGATTCCAGAATCCATGACTTTCCTACATCACCAAGACCTCACCTAAGCTCCAGTTGTATTTAATAGATGAAGAGATCCAACTTTGATCCATAATAGTTTGGGTTCCAAAAATGGAAGCAGGGAGGGTTCACCCTATCCTATCCGTATATATAGTAAGTTTCATCTATTCCCAACACATAATTCTTACATTTTATCTTCTTGTTAACATATAAATTGTCATCCAGTTGAAATTTTCTACAAGTTCAGCTACTAGAGAATCCCTACACTGAACTTTTTTGTTGAAAACTTGACTAGGGAGCAGCATCTGACAGTAGTTACAAGTTTTATGGCTTCACATTTATATTCAAAGTTTGTTCCTCTTGTTGGTTCTCCCACAGTCCCATGTAAGCATTAATATTTTTATTTCTCCCAATTTAAATTTTAACACAATAATTTAATTGAGTGAATTCATTTATGTTAACAAGAAGTTTTGTTTGGTGTATTCTTGCAGGATTTTTTTTGTGAAAGGTTGTCTAACTTCTTATTCACCATGTTTCCTACTTCATTTAGGCATAGTGACGTGCCAATTGGATATCTGGAAGTTATATGATGTAATGAATTAGAAGCTACCAAGAGGGTGCACAGCTTCAAGCCTATTCAAGAGCTAATAATTGATGGTTGCATGCCCAAGACACCTTTTTCCTAAGGATAGGTTTTTCATTCAATGTAAAAAGGTTAACAGCTAAAAATTGTATATAGGGCTTTGCGGTTGTTACTGATTGGAATGATTCACAATTCAAGCAACAACAAGTCTCTGGAATTCTTTTAGATTTCTAAATGTCCTCTCATGTGTCTCCAAGAGGTCAGCTTCTTGCAATCCTAATGAAGGTGGAAATCCTAAGTTTCTAAAATTTGGGGTGTAAAGTAGATGAATGTTGTTGAATGCAAAAGAAGAATACTACTTGTCTTAAATATTGGTATGCCGCTTATCATTATCTCTCACATCATTGCTAAGAGATTCCTTACCTGATCCTGAAACACCTTGGTATTTATGATTGGAATCATTCACAATTCAAGCAACAACAAGTCTCTAGAATTCTTGCAGATTTCTAAATGTCCTCTCATGTGTTTCCAAGAGGCCAAGTTCTTGCAATCCTAATGAAGGTGGAGATCCTGAGTTGCTAAAATTTGGGGTGTAGAGTAGATGAATGTTGTCAAATGCAAAAGAAGAATACTACTTCTCTTGAATGCTGGTATTTTGCTTGTCTCTATCTCTCACATCATTGCCAAGAAATGTCTTACCTGATCTTGAAGCACCTTGGTATTTATGATTGGAATGATCCATAATTCAAGCAATAACAAGTCTCTAGAGTTCTTTCAGATTTCTAAATATCCTCTCATGTGTTTCCAAGAGGCCAGCTTCCTGTAATCCTAATGAAAATGGAGATCCTGAGTTGCTAAAATTTGGGGTGTAAAGTAGATGATTGTTTTCAAATTCAAAAGAAGAATACTACTTCTCTTAAATACCGGTATGCTGCTTGTCTCTATCTCTCACATCATTGCCAAGATATGCCTTACCTGATCTTGGAACAACTTAGTATTTATGACTGGAATGATTCACAATTCAAGCAACAACAAGTCTCTAGAATTCTTTCAGATTCCTAAATGTCCTCTCATGTGTTTCCAAGAGGTCAACTTCCTGCAATCCTAATGAAGGTGGAGATTCTGAGTTGCTAAAATCTGGGGTGTGAAGTGGATGAATGTTGTTGAATGCAAAAGAAGAATACTACTTCTCTTGAATACTGGTATGTTGCTTGTCTCTATCTCTCACATCATTGCCAAGAGATGCCTTACCTGATCCTAAAACACCTTGGTATTTATGATTGGAATTACTCACAATTCAAGCAACAACAAGTCTCTAGAATTCTTTCAGATTTCTAAATGTCCTCTCATGTGTTTCCAAGAGGCTAGCTTCCTGCAATCTTAAAAAAGGTGGAGATCCTGAGTTGCTAAAATTTGGGGTGTAGAATAGATGAATGTTGTCAAATGCAAAAGAAGAATACTACTTCTCTTGAATACTGGTATGTTGCTTGTCTCTCTCTCACATCATTGTCAAGAGATGTCTTACCTAATGCTTAAACACCTTGGTATTTATGATTGTGGGAAACATGTTTTCTCTTTGAAGTTTATGTGTTGTGTTCCACTTCCAATGTTGTCATTTGTTTGTGAACTAGCTATGGTGGCTGCCCACTTGGCCTCTTCCAATTCCTTTCATATTGGCAATATTTCGAAGCTTAATTCTCTTCCCAAATCACATGCTAGAATAGAAGTGATAGAATTAGAAATTATTGGTTGCAAGGAAATCATCTATTTGTGTCAAGGAGATTGGAGATATGATAACAACATAATCTCATTTCCCTTTGTAATTTGCAGATTAATGATTTTCAAAAGCATTTTCCCTAGTATCAGTGGAGAAAGACAATCTACTTCAAAAACAACTAGCAGCTTTGATTAAATTGGTGTCTCAAGTCTCCCAAAGAACTCAAATTGAGTTTGTACTCAAGACAGTTTACTTCCGTAAGATTGAATTGGGGTGTGTTCCCTAAGATAATTCAAAGTTATAGCACTTCGATTCTTTACTGATTGGAATGATTCATGATAGCATAAAACATGTCAGTGGAATTCTTGCATTTTTCTAAATGTGTTGTCATCATCTAAGCTCCATTTGTATTTTGCAAGTGGTACCATATATGAGAGACAAAACTCCTAAATCCAATATTGAGAGATGGGCCAAAGATAGCCCACATTTCCAATGTGAAAATCGATGGTGAGATTTATTTTTGATCCATAATAGTTCACTGCAATAGCGAAAGCAAGTTCACCATATCCTAGTTTCACATCATTGAAATTTCCTACAAGTGGAGCCATTAGGTGAATTTTGCATTTACCTTTATTGTTAAAAAACTTCACTAGGGAGCAGCTTTTGACAACAGTTACAAGCTTTATTGCTTTACATTTACTATTCAATGTTTGTTCTACTTGTTGGTCCCTCCCATAGTCCTATGAAAGCATCAGTATTTCTATCTCTCCCAATTCATTTTTTTAGGCAACTTTATCCTTAATTTGGGTGAATTCATTTATGCTAATAAAATTTTCATTTTGGGGTATTCCTACAGGATTCTTTCGATGATGGGTTGTCCAACTTCACTTTTAGCATAGCTCCTAGTTCATTCAGGTGTAGTGATATTGGTAGTTGGATATCTACAATTAATATGGTGTAATATATAAGAAACTACCATGATGGTGCACAACCCTGAGTCTATTAGAGAGATGGTTGCATATGCACATGACACATCTCTTTCCCAGGGACAGATTTGTATATATCTTTTAAAGTTGTTATTAATTGGAATGATTCAAAAGTAGCAACAAGCCTTTGGAATTCTTTCAGATTTCTAGATGCCCCCTTTCCATGTCTTTCTAAGAAGCCAACTTCTAACAATCTTAATGAAGGTGGAGATTCTGAGTTGCCCAAATGTGGAGTTTAGACTAAATGAATGTTGTCAAATGAAAAAGAAGAACATCATGTATTTTGAATACTGGTATGTTGCTTGTCTCTATCTCTCACATCATTGTCAACAAATGCCTTACTTGATGCTTAAAACACCTTGGTCCTTATGATCGTGTAAAACAGATTTTAGGTGGTAGAGGAGGGGATAATGCACCGCAACACGTTTCTTGTACATCTTACAATGATGCTCTCTCATAATGATAAAAAGAAACATAATCAAAACTAAGAAATGATGCAATTTTGCCTCAAGGAGGAAGGAAAGGGAGAGGAGAGGAAGCAACCCAATGCAAAAATGCATCAGATCGCTGTGTCTTGACAAGGAGATGAAGAGAAGGAGAACACAAGATGCTGCTTATTAGTAACATGAAGTCCTTATAAAGACAAATTGTTTGGCTTGACCAAGAGAGGAAGAAACAGAAAAAAGAACCCAAGGTTCATTAGAGGATATTGGTGTGACAATTCACCCATGTAAATTTAAACAAGTAGCTCCATTGAAAAAGGTTCACATGACATACCCATGAGTGCTACACTTTTGTAATTTCATTAAATTGTCATGCCACAAACCGTGTGGATCAATGTACTGTGCTATCATAGAATTCCATAACTGTTTTCCAACTTTACATGATCAAAGAGGAAAATATTCATAGGCACAATACCGTTTTTGTGATTTGCAAACCTAATGAATACAATTAAATCCTAATAATAAAATCATTACGACTCAATAAAGAAAAACATTCTAGAATTGTTCTTGGCAAAATGGAACAGAGCAAATCAAAGGTCTAAAATTGCAGGATTATATGGAATTGTTTCTAATTACTGTGATTCACAAGTAGCAATAGGTCTCTAGGCTTCTTTCAGATTTCCAAATGTACTTCTCTTATGTCTTTCCAAGAGCTCAGATTCTAGCAATCCACCTTCAAGTTTAGACTAAATGAATGTTGTCTAAAGCAAATGAAGAAACAACACTTCTCTTGAATATAGGTATGTTTCTTGTTTCTACCTCTCACCTCATTGTCAAGAGATGCCTCACCAGCTGCTCAAACACGTTGATATTTGATTGTGAAAAAACATGTTTTGGTTAGTAGAGAAGGGGATAATTTAACACAACATATTTATTGTAGACAAAACCATTGAAGATTTCTAATATTTTGTTAGTTTGGATGGAATATGAATTATAAAATTTTTAAAAGTTATAATTAACTTTAATCATGCATTTAAAATTAAAAAATAAATTCTATCTTCTCAATTTTCTTAATTATAATAAACAAATCACTTATTAGTAGAAGTGATGATGGCAATTTAAGTTAGTGGGTTGTATTTGTGTTATATCAAAGGTTAGATCCTCCACTAAATAACTCAACCCAAACATGACATGAATAATAATCAAAATTTAAAACATAAACTCAAACACCATATAATTATTATCTAGGTGATACATTATAATCGGCTCAACCGATTTAATAATAAGATGTTATTTCATAATCAAGTCAAATTAAATGTTGAATGAAATAATATGGTTAATATTCTAATATGTCATGTTTATGGCCCAATTATGACATAATTATTGAAAAAAAAAATTTTACATGAGTCAAATATGAGTTCAATAAGTTAAAGTTATTATTAGGTTAATCAATACCATTATTAAATAAGTTAATTCAAGTCAAATGTGGGTTATCTAGATTGACCTAAAAATAATCTATTTATTAAACAGGTTACATTGATTCATATGATTAATTTAATTTAAAGACGATTTTACTCAATTCAAATCCTTAAAACATATGTTGGGTTTGAATTATATTGACGAATTGCACCAAATTGGACCTACCTTAACTAGAAAGAAAACACTCACCATAGAGTTTTCCTCGACATCCTACTAGAAAATTCTAAAAATATATCTAGGACATGACTCACGTGAAATGCATTCATCCTATTCTAAAAGTTTTATTCACTCATAAACTTTTTGAAAAAGTGGGATGTATTTATTACTTGTCTTTATGTAAAGCAATTCTTACCGTTACCCAATGAGCTTTAATATCTATTTTCAATGCAACAACATCTCACATTCTCAGGCAATTACTTGGAAACGGTTGTCACATCACCTCAAACCTCAAAAATTTGTTTCGAGATTCCACTATAATTTCCACATCTTTCCTTTTTCTTTTATAGCCATTGGGCATTGGATTGACTCCAACTTTGAAAAATCACTATTTATCATATGATCAAGTTTTCTCACTTTATAACTTTTCTCATTCCATGCCAATAATGTATATAAATAAGTGGGTTGGATTTGGATTTGGATTTTTGGGCTCAAATAAATTATTTCATTTTAGTGAAATTGAACTAAAATCAAGTTAAAAAGATGTAGCAATTATGCAAGTGGGGCCTTGAATAGGACTAGTGTCATCACTTTATACTACTAGGCTTTGCTTTTACTATTTGGAAGAAGGGATAAGCTTTGGTCAATTCATCTCATACTTTTTATTTCATTCTTTTTTTAGTTGTGAACCCACCTCAATCTTATCTTCATCTTTACTTTTTATTTCATTTTTGTTTTAGATGTATACCCACTTCAATTTTATCTCTATCTTTCTCACCCTAAGCAAAGTTAATTAGCCCTCCATCAATATAATTTTATTTAATAAAAATTATTTAAAGCATCTAATGAAAAAAGTGTGTAATGATAAAGTACAAGAAGTTAAAAGTTTTTTTAAAAAATAAATTTTTTTCCTTGTATTGTTTTATTTATTTATTTCTATCCTAAATGTAAATCTCTCTCTTCGAAGAAATTAATATCATTACTTACTAAAAGTGTATTCTGCAATTGTTTCAACATATAAGAATTTTTATTTTTCAAGTATTAGAAAGATTAGAATCACTTCTTAAAATCATTGTCAAATACACTCTAAGTGCTTCATATTTTTTGTTTTTAAAAACAAAAATTGATAAAAACTTCCATATAAAGAATATAAATTCTTCACAAAAAATATAGATTTAGTTCATGCCCTTAAAAATTATTTTTAAAAAATTTAAAATTTAAGATAGTAAATCTCAATTTGAAATTAGGGTGATTCTATGGAATTAGAAAGTAATTTTTCTATGGAATATATATATAAAAATTTTTAAAAAAAATTGGTGGTCCATTAAAAACAACCACATAATAAAAATAGTTTCATTTCTTCTTTAATCTAAATTTTATTTATATGTATCCAATTCCTATTTATTAATACTTAAATATCATTTCTTTATGACATGGTTTTATTTTATTTTTAATCTCTATTCAACAATAATCTCATAGATATGTTTTAGGACTCATTGGGATTGATTCTCATAGACATGTTTATAGTCTATTACACTTCCATCAATAATCTCAAAAAGACAAAATGTCTACTTCATACAATTTTTGTTTTTTTTTTTTTTTTGTATTGATCGACTTTTGTTTGGTTTTTAATTTTTCAACAAAGATTGGTCACCCAAATTGACTTTTTTTTTTGTATTTTTTTGGTTTTCTTTTCTTTAATTATAATTAACTAATGTTGATGTTAAGATTAATAAAAATGATTTGGTGAAAGAAGTTCAAGACCAACCTAACCAATAAAAAAATGTGTATATTTCACTTTCTATATTTTTAGATTAATCAAAATTAACTAATTATATGGAGGTGTTTGATAAAACTTAATACTAATTACTTAATGATTTAAGTTGACTTTTAGTTAAATTATACTTAAATTGTTAACTTAAAACTTATTACTTAATTTTTATTTTAAGTATTACGATTGTGTGATAAAACTAACTTATGATTAATTCTAAATTTTCGAATTGACATATTTATCCTCATAAATTATACCTAGAGTAAAGGAGGTCGTGTAAAAGTAAAAGTCGTGGAATAGTAAAGGAAATTGTGGAGGTAATTATGGCAAATTGGAGTAAAAAGGTAAAATAAAAATGTGAATTTAAGAATAAGTTAATTATTTTTATTTATTATTTAAAGTTTTTTTATTTTAAATCATACCATTATGTTATTTTGCTAAACATACTTAATTTATTTAATGATTTAAATTAAGTTATTAATTTAATTTAATAAAGTATCCCATAAAAGACCTTTTGTTTTCCTTTCTTAACAAATTCATTAACTTTCAAGAAAAATATTTTCTTTTCTCATTTTCCTTGATTAGTAAAATTTTCATTGTTTGATAACAAAATTAAGTATTAAAAAAGGATGAAAAATAAACTGGTATGGCCTTCAATAATTTAAATGCAATACTATTTCATTGAAATAATATTGAAGTGGATTGAAATCTTCTTAATTTTCATTTCTTTTTATGAATTTTATTGTTAATCATTTTCTTTTTCCATTTTAATCTCTTTCTATTTTAGTATGTTATTGTAAAAGAAATTATATGAACATTCTTGATTATAGAGTCAAAAATAGAAAACTATTAGATAATCTTTTATTTTGATGGTGAATTTTTATTTTAGCTAGCGAGATTTTTATTTAAAAAATTTTGAATTATTATTATTATTATTTATTTTTTTTAGGATTGTAAATATTAACCAATTAATTAACATTTTTTTCTCTTTTCAATTGTGGCAAGATTTTGATTGAATCCAAGATTAATATAAATGATGTAGAAAGTTTTGAGCTTATTTGACAACATTTGTGAAAATAATTCTTCAAAACAATTCTTGAAAATAGCTATTACTCGTTTCGATTTATTCTTTACAAAGGAATTGTATACTTAAATACGATACAAAATTTCCCAAAATATATATTATCTATATCTTCAATTTTTATTTAAATTGTTGTGAAAAAATTAAAAACATTTCAAATTTGTTCTAAAAAGTAACTTATTTTAAGAAGTTTTATATGATAAGTTTATCAAATGTATATTTCTAAGTGAAAAAACCCCATTTTCATGTTGTTTTCAATAATAGTTTTCGAACAAGACTCTTATTTTATGTTTTTGTGTCTTCAAATAAAAATTAATCGATTATTAAATCTCAAATTATATAAACTTTACTTCATATAAATCTTCATAGTTGCATTAAATTACTTCATATAAGCAAAACCATCTAAGTACAAATATGATGTGAAAACACATTAATTGTCATATTTATCTTTCTATTTGGCGGCTAATATTATCTATATTCTACTTTTTATTAACTAACAAAATTATAATATATAGAAAAATAATTATTTTCATTTGTCAAATCGTAGAACACAAGTTTCTAATGAAATTGGAAACGGGCATAATTGATTACATGACAAAACCCATCTTAGGACCAAAAGGAAAACAAAAACCTCAATTTAAACATATTAAAGGAAGAACACATGAATAAAGCAAACCACATACAAAGGTTAGACGACTACCAAAACCCAAACATCCCATTTTTCCTGCTCTTTATATCTCTATCATAAACCATGAATCATTTTGCTCCACTATGTGTTTCTCATTCTTCTTCACATCTACACTCTTCCCTAGTGAACCCTCTTGTTCTATCAACGTCTCTCGCTCTTGATCACATCTCTTTTTCATATCTTCCATAACTTTTTCTCTTCATGTCTTAAAATATTTATAAATATATCTGTACTAACTTGAATTTAATTACAATCACATATAAACTTTGGAAATATTCTATATAATATTCTTTTCACGAAAAAAAAGAGTATATTCTAATTTGGGATTTAAGACACCTCCTAACAATTTTTTATATCTTGTAGTTAATAAAATTAACTAATTAAATATCAAATCGACTTATGTTTTAGCTCTTCTTATGATTATGGCTGTATGATTCTTATTGATCTCAAGATTAATTTAAAAAGGATAGGTAAGAGATCAACCTACTTTAAATTTATTAAACCTAAGTTAATAAAATTAGCCAATTAAATTAGCTTGTCGTCTTTCTCTTTTTATAATTACTGTTGGCAAAGTTATCAAGATTAATCTAAAGGTTAGGTAAGAGAAATTGTGATTTATTAAATTTTAGTTAATAAAAGTAATCATAGCTTGTCGTCTTCTTGTTTTTATAATTATGGCTGATTTGGTTCTTATCAATATGAAGATTAAATTAAAAGATTAGGTAAAGGGCACCCACTTGCAATTTATTAATCTCAATTGAGTAAAATCAATTTGACTTATACGTCTTTTTATAATTATGGTTGGCAAAGTGCTTGTGAACATCAAGATTAATTTAAAAGATTAGGTAAGGGCACCCACTCGCAATTTAGTAAAATCAACTTGACTTATTTGTCTTTTTATAATTATGGTTGGTAAAGTGCTTGTCAACATCAAGATTAATTTAAAAGATTAGGTAAGGGAACCATTTGCAACTTGTTAAATTCTACTAATTTATAAGGTTAGTCAAGCAAGTCTACTTGTAAAATTTAAAATTGAAATCCACTTCAAAATAATAACCATAAGCTATTTTTTTTTGTTGTTGCATTGAACTTATTGTTAATTAGATTTAAACATAAATAAATCTAATTATATAACTATTAATTAAATTCTTAAAAACTAATTAAAATTTAAATATCACTAATTAAATAATATAATATAAAATGTAATTAATTATTTTATGTGTAAAATGTAAAAGAAAATGTAATTATCTAATTAAAATTATTAAATACTTAAGTATTGCCATACCTAAGATTTAAAATAATTTTTTTTTTTACTTTTTAAAGGTAGAAACAAATAACAAAGGACATTTCAATTTAAATAAATAAATAAATAAATAATTTCATGGGAAATATAGAAGTGAAAATAATATTTATACATTGTAATATTATATTGTAACCTTTTATAATTTATCAATCCAATTTAGATTGATTTTTGAGAAGTCAAAAACTTAAAAGTTGAAGAAAAAAGTTCTATGCTTATTTGAGTAGATATGGAAGCCAAATTTTTTTTTGCATCTTATTAAAATTCTATTTTTACTTGTACAAGTTCTTTCATTATTCACAAAACTTTGTCTTTTATTACATCTAGTTATACCCAATTTCCATATAATAAGGTGATTAAGGTTTGCTAGTGGTAAAAATGGGATGCATATAATTAACTTAAGATAGATATGAGATTCCTTTTCCATGAAAATTGAATATTTGAAGTTTATAAAATAACAAGTTCATCGTCCAACACACATTAGGACTATATTTGGTTTCTAGAAGATTTGAGGGAGTTAGAGAAAAAGAAAACAAAAAGAAAATTAGAAAGAAAGAAAAAAATAAAGAAAAATAAAAAATAGATTTTGAGTTAATAAATTATTTTGTGTCACTCCTTGTATCCATACCTTGAACCACGAGCCCTCTCGCTTTACTGAGTATCTTTGTTCTTCATCACATCTCTATCAACTTCGTATAGTCACTAAAAGCTCATGTTCACTTTTACCTATAATATTTATAGAGATATTTCTAATAATATTCATTATTTTATAAGGAAATATAATATTATAATAATGTACCAACTTAGAAAATATTCTATATAACATTTTTTTACAAAAAAAGAAACCTTGATTAATTAGGAATTTGGTATACATTCCAACATTTTGAAACTAAGTTGTAGAGGTGAATATAATTGAGTATCATAAGCTTGGATGCTTCTAAGTTCAAGCCATTATAAATAACAATCATTGTCATTGACAACTTTGCCTAATAGTGTAATATGCATATAAGATTGGAATAAATAAGAAAAGAAAAATGTTACAAATCAGAAATTAGAAAATATCACATTTTACTTGGCTTTCTTACAATGAAATGAAACATATTGATGCAACAAAAACAAGATATTTTATGAATTTTAAGAAAAATCTCTTCATAGTTTTGATTGGTATGAAAGAAATATCATGCAAATAAAAATAATAATAAAAGAGGGATATATATATATATAGTTACATTAAAAAAATAAGAAAATTTTATAATAAAATTGAGACATGTTTAAATTAAAGTACACAAACAAACCAACAGTGGCATGCAGGTGGGCAGTCGGGCCATCTCAAACTCCAATATGATCCAGCTTTATGAGTTTAAATTAAAATGAAAATGGGTGCATATAATAAATTCATAAAACAAATGTTTTATGAGTTTCTAATATTTCAAGCCTTCACAGAGCAGACCCCCTTCTTTCTGCTTCACTTTTTTACCCACTGCTTGATTTGCTCTCTCTCTCTCTCTGCAAACAAAGTACAAACCAACCATGGAAGCTGTGGGAGACGCTCTTCTTTCTGCTGCCATCGGCCTCTTGTTTGAAAAGTTGGCCTCCACTGATTTGCTTGACTTTGCACGCCAACAATGGGTGTACTCTGATCTCAAGAAATGGGAGATAGAATTGTCGGATATTCATGAAGAGCTTAATGACGCGGAGGACAAGCAGATCACGGATCGCTCTGTGAAAGAGTGGCTGGGCAATCTGAAAGATATGGCTTATGATATGGAGGACATCTTGGATGAGTTCGCCTACGAAGCTTTGCAACGGGAGGTCACGGCCAAAGAAGCTGATCATCAAGCCAGGCCGAGCAAGGTACGCAAGCTCATCTCAACTTGTCTTGGCATTTTCAATCCTACTGAGGTTATGCGTTATATTAAAATGAGGTCCAAGGTGTGGGAAATCACTCGCCGCTTACGAGATATTTCGGCTCAAAAATCTGAGCTTCGTCTAGAAAAGGTGGCTGCGATAACCAACTCTGCTTGGGGAAGGCCAGTCACTGCATCTCTAGTCTATGAACCTCAGGTCTATGGCAGGGGGACAGAAAAAGATATTATAATTGGTATGCTGCTTACGAATGAACCCACTAAAACCAATTTTTCTGTAGTTTCCATCGTGGCCATGGGTGGGATGGGCAAGACCACACTGGCAAGACTGGTGTACGATGACGATGAGACCATAACCAAGCATTTTGATAAAAAAGCCTGGGTTTGTGTCTCAGATCAGTTCGATGCAGTGAGAATAACAAAGACAATTCTCAACTCGGTGACTAATTCTCAAAGCAGTGATTCACAAGACTTGCGTCAAATCCAAGAAAATTTGAGGAAGGAATTGAAGGGAAAAAAATTTCTGATAGTTTTGGATGATTTGTGGAATGATGATTACTTTGAGTTGGACAGGCTATGCTCCCCTTTCTGGGTGGGAGCACAGGGAAGCAAAATTCTAGTCACAACTCGCAATAATGATGTTGCAAACAAGATGAGAGGACACAAGAACTTACATGAGCTCAAACAGTTACCTTATGATGATTGTTTGAAGATATTTCAAACACATGCTTTTGAACTTATGAATATCGATGAGCACCCAAATTTGGAATCAATTGGCAGGAGAATTGTAGAGAAGTGTGGAGGTTCGCCCTTAGCAGCAAGAGCCCTTGGTGGCCTTTTGCGCTCTGAATTACGTGAATGTGAATGGGAAAGAGTATTGCACAGCAAAGTATGGGATTTCACAGACAAGGAATGTGACATCATCCCTGTCTTGAGATTGAGCTACTATCATCTGTCTTCACATTTAAAGAGGTGTTTATGAGTTTACAAAGCAAGGGTTAATCCTCATGTGGATGGCGGAGGGGTTAATTCAACAATCAAAAGATAATAGGAAAATGGAAGATCTTGGTGATAAGTATTTTGATGAGCTACTGTCAAGGTCATTTTTTCAATCGTCGAGTAGCAATAGATCACGATTTGTGATGCATGACCTTGTGCATGCTCTAGCTAAATATGTTGCTGGAGATACATGCTTGCATTTGGATGATGAGTTCAAAATTAATTTGCAACATCTCATTCCTGAAACTACTCACCATTCATCATTTGTTCGTGATGATTATGATACATTTAAAAAGTTTGAAAGGTTTCATGAGAAGGAGCATTTGCGCACTTTCATAGCTATATTAACACCAAGATTTATCGATACTCAATTCATCAGTAATAAGGTGATTCGAGAATTGATACCAAGATTAGGACACCTAAGGGTGCTCTCATTGAGTGCTTACCGGATAAATGAGATACCAAATGAATTTGGAAATTTGAAACTTCTAAGGTATCTTAATTTGTCTAAAAGCAACATTAAATGTTTACCTGATTCAATAGGTGGTCTTTGCAATTTACAAACATTGATATTATCATGGTGTAATTAGCTTACCAAGTTGCCTATTAGCATTGGGAATCTAATTAACCTTTGACATCTTGATGTTGAAGGCAGCAGTCGATTCAAAGAAATGCCTTCACAAATTGTCAAATTTAAAAATTGCAAATATTGTCTAATTTCATGGTGGACAAAAACAATGGTTTGAATATAAAAAAGTTGAGAGAAATGTCAAATCTTGGAGGTGAACTCCGTATTTCAAATTTGGAAAATGTGGTGAATGTTCAAGATGTAAAGGATGCAGGTCTAAAATTGAAGGATAAACTTGAAAGATTGACACTAATGTGGAGTTTTGGCTTGGATGGTTCAGGGAATGAAAAGGATCAAATGAGTGTCCTTGACTATCTAAAACCTCCATCGAATTTGAATGAACTCAGAATTTTTAGATATGGTGGTCCAGAATTCCCATATTGGATAAAGAATGGCTCATTCTCTAAAATGCTGAATCTACGTCTCTTAGATTGCAAAAAGTGCACATCTTTACCATGCTTGGGGCAGTTATCATCGCTCAAACAGTTGTTGATTTCTGGAAATGATGGAGTAACAAATGTGGGTACGGAGTTTTATGGAGAGACATGTTTTTCTGTAGATAAGTTTTTCCCATCACTAGAGTCTCTATCTTTTGAAAATATGTCAGGATGGGAGTATTGGGAGGATTGGTCTTCCCCCACAAAGTCCTTATTCCCTTGCCTCCGTGAGCTTACAATTTTGTCTTGCCCTAAATTGATTAAGAAATTACCCACTTACCTACCTTCTCTAACAAAGCTCTTTGTTGGGAACTGTCGAAAACTGGAGTTTACACTTCTAAGGCTACCATCTCTCAAGAAATTAACAGTCGATGAATGTAATGAGACGGTCTTGAGAAGTGGAATTGAACTCACCTCACTCACTGAGTTAAGAGTTTCTGGGATTTTAGAGCTTATCAAATTGCAATAAGGATTTGTGCGGTCATTGGGAGGGCTTCAGGCTTTGAAATTCTCTAGAATTCTTGCCTATTTCTAAATGTCATGTCACATCTTTCCAACAGGCTAGCTTCCTTGTGCTCTAAATTGTGGAGATCACGAGTTACTAAAATTTGTGGTTTGCATTAGAGAAGGATTGTTTGATGCTCTCACTACTGGCTACATGTTTTGCCCTTGAAACTACATATCTTTCAATCCTCTTTGGTGAGAAAAGAATAAAGAACATAAACAAGTTGTCCCATGATGACTCACATTCCTAAGGTTCTAGTTGATGATGTACCTTCTTGAGATTGAAGAGTGAGAAATGTCAAAGACAACCCTTATCTGAGTGAGGCCTTCAAAGACTCCTCACTCTCAAACAACTCATGATTGATGGTATACTTTAAGATGTGTTTCTTCTCAGATGGCTTGTCCTTTCTTCCAATGTATCTCCTGTATATTTTCATGTAAAGATTCCGGAATCCATGACTTCCCTACATCACCAAGACCTCACCTAAGCTCCAATGGTATTTGGCAACTGAAGGAGAACTCTGCCATGGTTCGGAGCTATACATCAGTTCTAAATCCAGTGATGAGACATCAATTCAAGATTGCCCATAGGTCTTATTTATAAATAGATGGAGAGATTCATCTTTGATCCATAATAGTTTGGATTCTAAAAATGGAAGTTGGTGGAGTTCACCCTATTTTATCTATATATTCAGTAAGTTTCATCTATTCCCAACACATAATTCTTACATTTTATCTTTTTTTTATGAGTATAAATTGTCATATTGTTGAAATTTTCTACAAGTTGAGTTACTAGAGAATCCCTACACTGAACATTTTTGTTGAAAACTTGACTAGGGGGCAGCTTTTGACAACAATTACAAGCTTTAAAGCTTCACATTTTCTATTCGAAGTTCGTTTCCCTTGTTGGTCCCTCCCATAGTCCCATGTAAGCATAAATGTTTTTCTCTCTCCTAATTTAGATTTTCACACAATTGTTTAACTGAATTAGCGAGATGTTCTATTTGGTGTATTATTGTAGGATTCTTTTTGTGACAGGTTGTCTAACTTCCTATTCACTATGTTTCTTACTATGTTCAAGTGACATGCCAATTGGATATTTGGAATTTATATGTTGTAATGAATGAGAAGCTACCAAGAGGGTGCACAACTTCAAGCCTCTTAGAGAGCTAATAATTGATGGTTGCATGGCCCAAGACACGACTCTTTTCTAGGGATAGATTTTTCATCCAATGTAAGAAGGTAGATAATTCAAAATTGTGTATAGAGGCTCTACGGTTGTTACTAATTGGAATGATTCACAATTCAAGCAATAGCAAGTCTCTAGAATTATTTTAGATTTCTAAATGTCATTTCATGTATTTCCAAGAGGCCAGCTTCCTACAATATTCCTAATGAAGGTGGAGATCCTAAGTTACCAAAATTGGGGTGTAAAGTGGATGAATGTTGTCAAATGCAAAAGAAGAATACCACTTCTCTTGAATAACGGTATGCTACTTGTCTATATCTCTCATATTATTGTCAAGAGATGCCTTACCTGATGCTTAAACACCTTGGTATTTATGAATATGGAAAACATGTTTTGTTTTTGTGTCATGTTCCACTCCCAATGCTTCCATTTGTTTGTGAACTAGTTGTGGTGGCTGCCCACTTGGTCTTTCTCAATTCCTTGTTTATTGGCAACATTCCAAAGCTTAATTCTCCTCCCAAATCACATGCTAGAGTACAAGTGATAGAATTAGCCATTGTTTGTTACTAGGAAATCATCCATTTGTGTCAAAGAGATTGGAGATCGAATACCAACATAATCTAATTTCCCTTTGTGATTTGAAGATTAAGGGTTTTCCAAAGCATTTTCTCTAATATCAGTGGATGAAGACAAGCTGCCACAGAAACAACTAGCATCTTTGATTGAGTTGGTGTCCAAGTCTCCCAAAGAACTCGCAATTAAATTAGTGCTCAAGACAGTTTACTTCCCCAAGATAGGTTTGTTATTGCATAGTTTAAAATTATAGCACTTTGATTCCTTACTGATTGGAATGCATGATAGCACAACATGTATATGGAATTCTTGCATTTTTCTAATTGTGTTATGTTTGCTGAATAAGCTAGCTTCCTCCAGTGCTCTAAAATGTGGAGATTACAAGTTGCTAAAATTTGTGCATCTATATATATTAGATGAAGATTGGGTGATTCACAAGAACAACTGCACATCCCTTAAATCATGTATGTTGCTCAGTCTCCACATCATGGAGACATTTGCTAAGCTCCATTTGTAGTTGGTAAGTGAAACTATATATGAGAGACATAACTCCTAAATCCAATGATGAGAGATGACCCAAAGATAGCCCACATCTCCTATGTGAAAACAGATGGCGAGATTCATCTTTGATCTATAATGGCTCACAACAATAGCAGAAGTAAGGAGAGTTCACCATATCTTAGTTTCATACCATTGGAATTTCCTTCAAGTGGAGCTATTTGGTGAATTTTGCAGTTACCTTTATTGTTAAAAAAACTTCACTATAGAGTAGCATTTGACAGCTGTTACAAGCTTTATGACTTTACATTTACTATTCAGTGTTTGTTCCTCTTGTTGATCCCTTCCACAGTCCCACGTAAGCATCAATATTTGTATCTCTCCCAATTCAATTTTTAATGCAACTTTATCCTTTAACTGGATGAGTTCATTTATGTTAATAAGATTTTCTTTTTGGTGTATGGTTACTACTCAAAAAGTACTATTTGATAGCTTGTAATTAATCCTTTTAAACACTTTTGAGTAGTAGTTAGTGCCTTTTAACCCAATTAACATGTTAAGGCCCCTTGCAATCAATTCTAATCAAATTGTGTAAGTTTTGGTGTTTTTGTTAGTAATTTGATCACCAAAGCAATCCAAGATTGAGGAGAGTTATTTGGAATCCTTGGCAAAGCAATGGAAAGAGCAGAAGCATGAAGAACCAAAGCTTTGAAGTCCTTTGCCATAAGCAAATCCGGAATGCAAGGAGGGGAAGCAAAGAGAAACCAGCCATGAAGCATTCTTGATGACAGTCATGTCAGCCACTTTTGGAGCACTTCCCGAAGTCCAATTTATGTATGCTATATGTCATTTTAAAGCTTAGGAAGTCAACAATCCAATGATTCAAACGGTGTGCAATTCGGAGTTGAATTGAAGTAGTTACAGCCGTTGGAAGCCGATCACTCCAAGCTGAAGGAAGGATTTAGCAAAGTGTTGCGAAATCACCCTTTTGTTGCGGAATTATTTCGCAGCCTTTTTGCACAGTGCTATGGATTTCCCCTGAAGTTTCACGACGCGATGGAAGCCAAACACCACAAGATGAAAGCCAACTTCGCAGCGCTGCGGAATCAGCCTTTTGCTGCGAAGTGATTTCGCAGCCCTTTTTGTTCATCTGCGAAATTTCGCAGACCTCATTTTCACCTGCAAAATGGTCCTTAGTGCTTCCCGATATTTGTAACCGACAATTGGAGATATTTTTCTTCAGATTTTTGTTGTCTAAATTCCCAAATTCTCCTTGTAAGCCACCAATTATAGGATTCCTTAGCTTTTAAGTTAGGAAAAAGGCTAAATATCCATGTAATAGCTATTAATGTAATTTTGATATAAATAGAGCCCGAGGAGCCTGTTCTGAGGGGGATGAACCTTTTGTAAAAGTTTCAAAGGAAGTAAAATACAGATCTTGAGCTCTGCCTTACCTTCTCACTTTGATTGTATTTTTCATTTACTTAGTTATGCACTCTCTGAGGAATTTTCCCCAGAGAATGAGTAACTAAACCTTTTAGTTCCTTGGAGTTAAGGTTGCCAGGAAAGGTTCCAAGTGCAAGAATCAGAAGCTTTGTGGTTTCAGCTATAAATGAAAAGAAAGTGTGTCCCGTGAATGGTTTCTATGTTTTTAGTTAACTTAAAACGCCTTGGTGTCACCTGGGCCAACACTTGGTAAGGCAAGTGATCTCTATCCATGGAGATGCACTAGTTTACCCCTTGCGAGCCTCTGGGAGGTGACTTGAAGGTAGGATTTTCTAGAATTGCCAACACTTGGTAAGCTTTTGGACTCTAAGGAGACATCCATTAGTTATCTCTTGCGAGCTTGTGAAAGGAAGTCCAAGGTTAAAGATCACCTTGAATGGTAAAGGCTAAGTGAGAGGCTCGAACCATTGCAAGTTGCATCAGTGAGAGAATTAAAGCTGAAATCCAATTGAGGGATGCATTTGTGCAGCACCTGTTAGAGAATTGACTTTATGTTAATTCTCTAATGCGAGGAATTGAACCAATTGACCAGAGCTATGCTATTGCATGAGGAACCTCCCCTGTGAACCTGAATCTCCAAGGAATGTTTTTCTTCTTAAGTAATTTCCATCACTTGTTGTGTTGTTAATCTAAGTCCAAACCTTTTTCAACCAAAGTTTGTGTTTTATTTCTTAAGCTAATCTTGAAATGAAACAGCACCAATTCACTTTGAATTGGTATCATTTTCAGTTTGAATACCCTTCCCAGTGAACGATCCTAGAGCCACTATGCTATAGTAGCTTTTTCTTTGCTACCCTAGTTCATGGTGTAATAGGTTATAAATTTTGTTGATTACTCCCTCAATCAAAGAGCATCAGCTGGACACGAATCAGCTGAGACACCAATTAGGCATGAATCAATGTATTCCTATAAGATTCTTTCTACGATGGGTTGTTTAACTTCACTTTCAACATAGCTTCTAGTTCATCAGGTGTAGTGAAATTGACCATTGGATATCTATAAATCATATGGTGCAATATATAAGAAACCACTAAGAGGGTGTAGAACCCTGAGTCTGTTAAGAGAAATGGTTGCATGCCCAAGAAACATCGATCTCTTTCCTATGGATAAATTTGTATAGATATCTTTGGAGTTGTTACTGATTGGAATGATTCAAAAGTAGCAACATGCCACTGTGATTCTTTTAGATTTCTAAATGCCCAATTTCCACATTTTTCCAAGAAGGCAACTTTCTGCAATCATAATGAAGGTGGAGATTCTGAGTTGCCCAAATTTGGAGTTCAAACTAAATGCATGTTGTCAAATGCAAATGTAGAACATCACTTCTCTTGAATACCGGTATGTTGCTTGTCACTTATTTCTCGCATAATTGTCGAGAGATGCCTTACTTGATGCTTAAACATCTTGGTATTAATGATCATGGAAAACAGATTTCGGGTGGTAGAGAAGGGGATAATGCACCACAACATATTTCTTGTACATCTTGCAAGGATGCTCTACCATAATGATCAAAATAAACATAGCCAAAACTAAGCAATGAGACAAGGAGGAAGGAGAAGGGAAGGAGAGGAAGCAACCCAATGCAAAAATGCATCAAATTGTTGTGTCTTGACAAGGGAATGAAAAGATGGAGAACACAAGATGTTGCTTTTTGGTAATAGGAGGAAGTCATGAAGATAAATTGTTTTGCTTGACCAAGAGAGGAAGAAACGAAGAAAAAAGAATCCAAGGTTCATTAGAGGATACTGGTGCGACATTACACCCATGTAAATATAAACTAACTGTCAATGCCACATTGAATAAGGTTCACATGATATGCCTATGAGTGCTACACTTCTATAATTTCATCAAACTGTCATGCCACAAACTGTGTGCATCAATATACCATGCTATTATAGTAACCCATAACTGCTTCCCAACTTTACATGATCAAAGAGGAAAATAATCATATCGTGATCTACAAACCTAATGAATACAATTAAATCCAAATAATACAATCATTACAGCTCAATAAAGAAAAATATTTTAGAAGAGCTTAGTACACAAACCACCCTCGATCCTTCATAACATCAGAACTTAGTGCACAACCTTTAAGTTACACATGGTAGACTATCAACTATAGGCAAAAGTTGTGTGTCTGCCAAGTCCATCATGTTGTGGAAGAATCATGTCAATCTTCATTTCATACATCTCTTCCTCCTTTAGCCATGAACCCATCCATAAATTGAGTACTCTGTCCCTACCACCAGAGGCTACCTTCTCACCATCTGGACTCCAATCAATAGCAAAAACCTTTCCAGAGTACGAAAAGAAGGAAAACATTAATTAAACCAAGTACAATGTCAAAAGAAGAATATTAAGTAGTACTTAAGAGGAGAAAAATACCTCATCTTCATAGCCTGGAAGATCTTGTTTTAACTTTTTTGTCCGAATATCTCAAGCCTATACGATAAACAATATTAAATCGAGTTCATTGCTATGTTGTTGATGTTAGCATGAATAAGGAAAGCCACCTTGGCAAAACAGAAGCACTCACATTCCCTACTGCAACCATAATTTCCCACCTGCTCTAAAAATTCTAACCCGAAATTAGTAGACATGACCGTCCTTAATATTAGTAATTGGTTTCTAACATATTTGCAACAATTTAGAACAGCTACAAGGCTTGGTGTGATGGGAGTGTTTGTGGTGGTCAGGAGTACAGGGGAAGATTCATAAGAAATATCCAAAGTAGAATGCATTCATAGGATTTTTTATTTTAGTATGTTTTCATAATACACTCTCCCGAATTACTGTTTAAACTTGGAAGAAAAAAATGTCGATGTGATTATATCTAACTGTAATTTACCAAAATAAGACTTCATAAGGAAATAGTATACTTGAAATCAGGACGAAATATTTTTCCTAGTTCGACCTTTGTTTTTTTCTTTTTTAGTGCCTTGAAAAGCTATAAGGAAGCAATAGAATCATTCAACTATATGATAACCCCATCTATACCACAAAAAAACATAGTTCCCATAATTTACCTTCAGTATAAAGTCTTTCCTTCCACTCAAAAGAAGCCTACCATCAACAGACCAACTATAGGGCAAACATGAAACAAAATGATTGACTATGTAAGGAAAAAAAAAAGGAAAAAAAAAGAAGGGATTGTCTTAAACAAGAATAATAGAAGCGATTCAAACCTTATTTGATGGACAGGCTCGACATGGCCACAAAAAACAGCAAAAAATTAATGGCATTAGCATTGAGAAGTAGCATCAATTCATTTTTCTTTCAATCCTCAAAGTTAGCTGCCATTATGTCTTCTCATTTGTATGAACATAAAATGCTTTGGACTTTAATTGATCAAAATCTTGCATATTTGAAATTATACTTCTTTTTTCTGAGTTTTTAGGTTGCTAAAGGATGGAGTTTAATTTTTGACGAATATGTGTACATATAAATGGCCTTATCTGCATTACTAAATTTTAATGTTTTGAAGTTTGTGTCATGTTCCAATTCGATTACTCTAATTGATTTGTCAACTAACATTATGAAGCTTCCTCATCTTCTCTGACAGCATGCATCGAGGAAGACATTTGTACATGGAGAATAGAAATTTAGGATTATAGTCTTTTCCTCGGTACTAGAAGAAGAATAGCTTCCACAAAATCAATTAGCATTGCCACAAAAGCAATAATTATGTTTGTTGTACTGTTAAGATAAATTGGAATTCAAAAAACCTTCATTTGTCAATGTTGCGCATTCGATGAGGTCTATTACTATTAGACGATGCTTAATTGAATATTTTAATGGACTATTGATGTTGACATTCTCTTGTCCCAAATTTGGTTTGTTTTTCTATTTTCTTTTGGGCTATACTAAAGATTTAATGGATTATTGATGTTGATGTTCTCTTGTCCCGTATTTGATTAATCTCTTGCTTTGCATTTTAACTATTGATAATATTTTTTTTGTAATTATTCTTAGGGTCACATATGTCAATTGGTATACACATTTGTTTTCCTATTATATTTTATTTTCATTTCTTTCTATCTATTTCTAGAAGTATTCACTTATATATCTTTTCTGAAATTGTAATTGATTTTAGTTTTTTGTGCATATAGGTCATCTTTTTGGGAAATTAACATTGTAGTTGGATAAGCTAGCATGAAGGAGTATGTTGAAGACCAAAGCACAATTAGGTTGCATGTAAAGAAATGGGTTGCATGTAAAGAAAAAAAGGACTATGTTAAAGGACTAAACATTAAAGTTGTGACTTTTTTTTTTTGTTATTTTAATATATTTTAGCTTTTTTGTGTTTCTTATTTATGAAATAGAAGTTCCCTATTTGTGATTAAATATTGCAATTTGGAAATGTATTACCAGGTGAAAAATTAGGTGCAACAACTAATTTCATTGGTACATAATTTTTTTTCTTATGTGTATGCATTATTTCAATAGCAAGTGAAAAATTAGGTGCAACAATTATTAAATTAAAACTAAATTTAAAATTAAAAAATTATCTTCCTTGATGCTTTTACTAAGTGTCAAGGAATGAGAGTAACCACATGTAGTGTGAACAACTAACAATGACACTTTTTTAAGTGTCAAGGATCTCTTCAATGGCGCTTTCTAGAAGTGTCCTTATAGTTCGATATTTGAAACTGCTAAACAATGACACTTATAGAAAGTGTCAAGGTTTCTTCTACTCAACAATGGCACTTATAAAAGTGTCAATGTAGTTTGATATAACTAATGATGACACTTTTTTTAAGCGTAAAGGTTCTCTTCAATGGCGCTTTCTAGAAGCCTCATTGTAGGCAAATACTTATTATGACAGGCTACTAGATGACGCTTTGGGGAAGCACCATTGAATGCATTTCTTGACACTTAAAAAGCGTCATGGTCAATATTTTTTCTTATAGTATACTAAAAAAGCCTCAATGTTTCCCAGAGATTTGGTAATTGAATTGGTCCTCAAGACTTGGTTTCTTTCCACAAAATAGGTTTTTGATCCATGCTAAGTAGGTGTTTCATTCAAAATTAATGGGCTTTAAATTTTCTCGTGGATTCTAAATAATTCATAACAACTCATCTATGGAATTCTTGCATGTTTTTAATTGTCTCCTCATGTCTTTCCAACAGGTCTGCTTGCTCCCATGCTCTAAATTATGGAACACGAGTTGCCAAAATTTGTGGTTTATACTAAATGAGGGTTGTTTAATGCACAAGACTAAGTGTAAATCCCTTATATACATCTATGTTGTTGTTAGTCTCCACCTTCCACATCAATTTCTGGGGGGTATATTACCTGCCATAATTAAAGACCTCCATATTTATGATTGTGAAAAACAAGTTCATTTGTTGGAAGTCAAGAAGATGTGCACTAATGCATTTTGAATATCAAGATAAACAATAATCCCCAAGCCTCCAAAGTTCTCTAAGACTACTTTGCATGACTCGAGGGAATTCAAATCTGCCTACCTCCCTTACCAATAGTTACCTCACTTAAGTTCTGTACAAACCTCTCGCATCTCAAAATAAGCCCCAAAGATGATATCAATAATGGATAGACACCCCCTCAAGTGCTAAAGTAACAAAAGCCCTCTCTTACGAGATAACCTTCTCAAGGTAAGGATCTCTAAACCAGTGTCTGTGGGGTAGATAGTGGGAATGATGTGACTATCCTCCATATAATGAATTGCGGAGGATCACCAATCAGGGTGGAGAGAATATGAAACAAAATAAGCGGTAGATAAGATAAGGAAAAAGAGATGAAGAACACGACCAAAGAGATATGATGGAATGTAGTAATGTGATGGTAGGAAAAATAATGAGAGAAAGATGCACCTATAGGTCCAAGACTCATGAGACTCCCAAACAATGCATGCATACACTAAAGGGCCCCTATCCCGACGTAAAAAGTTATCAAGGCAATAAGAAAGAAAGATTATAATGCACATGTGAGGCTCAATGGGCTAGCAACGGTCTAAATATCAAAAGTGAATAACAAGGTATATGGCTAACCGAAATGATGACCACCCATCCTACGACTATGGTCTCAAACATAGTACCTCTTTAGCTGATCCACATTGGTCGGTTCTGAGAATCAATTTCCATATAAATCCATCAACCATGCAACGCCCTCTAGGGTCAACTCCCTGATGAAATAAGGTCCACTCCAATTGGGTCTGAACTTCCCTCTGGGATTTATGATCAATCCCCTGATGACCTTCAGAACCAAGTCACCTATCCGTAGTGGTCGAGGCTTGACCCGCTTCTTAAAAACACTGGCCATCTTCCTCTGGTAGGCACGAACATGGTCTTCTGTCCTCAATCTCCTCTCATCTAGGAGATTGAGTTTATCAAATCGAGTCTTAGCCCAATCTGCCTCGAGAATCTGCTGCTCCAATGCTACCCTCAATGAACCCATCTCAATTTGAATTGGTAACACTGCCTCTATTCCATATACCAAAGAGTAGGGTGTGGCTCTTGTAGAAGTACGAAAAGAAGTCTAATAAGCCCACAATGCAAATGGGAGTTTCTCTGACCAATCCCGAGAAGTCTCAAACATCCTCGGTAAGATCCTCTTAATATTCTTATTCGCGGCCTCTACTGTCCCATTCGTTTGTGGCCTGTACGCAGACGACCTATGATGCCGGATGCCATATTGCTGCACTAAGGTGTCAACCTCTACTCTTAAATGTACCCCTTCATCCAAAATCAACTCGTGAGGGACTCCATAGCGATAGATAATGTGTGATCTGATGAAACTAGCGACTTCAGATGATGTCAATCTCGCATACGAAGCAGCCTCCACCCACTTAGTGAAGTAATCAATGGCGACCAAGATGAACTCATGACCACTGGAAGACTTCGGCGAAATCTTCCCAATGATGTCGATACCTCATACTGAAAAAGGTCACGGTGACGTCAACGCATGTAACTCTAAAGGTGGCTCGTGAATAAGGTCCCCGTGTATCTAACACTCTAGACATCTCTGAACAAACTGGCAATAATTTATCTCCATGGTCAACTAGAAATAACCAGTCCTCATGATCTTACGGGCCAACATATGTCCTCCCATATGTAGTCTGTAGACTCCCGCATGAACCTCTCTCATAATTCGATCGGGCAAAGGCGCGGTCCAAGCATAATGTCTCACCATAAATCATGAATCGGACGTCCAACTGTCTCAATGCTCTCTTATCCTTGGCTGTGGCAGCCTCAGGATATACGCTAAGTCTCAAAAAGTGATATATGTCGTGATACCATGGCAAACCATCATCTAACTCTGTATCATCGATCACACAAGAGTAGGTAGGAACAGGTCTCGACTCGATCAATAAATGATGAACAGTGGCATCAACAGGAATGTCAATCATGGAAGCTAGAGTAGCTAAGGCATCAGCAAACTAGATCTGCGCTCTAGGCAAATGTGTATATCTCAAATCATCAAATCTCCCAACCAATAGCTCCAAATATGCATGGTAAGGCCTAAGCTTCACATCTCTAGTCTTCCAGTCACCATGAATCTGTCTCAATACCAAATTGGAGTCCCTAAACACCTCCATCTGTTTAATCCCGAGCTCGAGAGTTGTCTCTAATCCCAAGATACAAGCCTCATACTTAACAATGTTGTTCGTGGTAGGATGTCGATCCGAGAATGCCAAATGAACAGATCTAGGAATGTGATCACCACAAGGGGATATCAACAAGACGCCTATCCCGTATCTAGAATGGTTGGCTGCACCATTGAAGTACATGCACCAACCTGACAAACTAGTCACAACAACGACATCCTCATCTGGGAAGTCATCATCAATGGTTCTACCATCGAAAACTGGTAATGAGGCTAAGTAATCTGCAACAATGCTCCCTCTGATGGACTTTTGAGAGACATAATGGATGTCAAACTCAGTCAGAAGTACTAACCATCTCATGAGACGACCGATCAAAGCGGGCTTATCAAACAAATATCTCAGAGGATCTAGATGGGATATCAAGTGCATTGAATACTCGGTCATGTAATGTCTCAATCGACGAGTGGCTCAAACCAATGCCAAGCAATAGCACTCAATCATGACATATCTCGTCTCATAGTCTAGCATCCTCTTACTCAAATAAAAAAATGGTTTGCTCCTTGCCTGAATCATCAAGCTGAGCCAACATGCAACCCGAAACCACTTCTGAGACTGACAAGTATAGGAGTAAATGACAGCCTGGTGTAGGAGGCGCCAAGACTGAAGGTGACAACAAGTACTCTTTGATCCTCTCAATTGCCCGCTGACATTGATCATCCCAAACCGTAGGTTGACTCTTCCTCAAGAGTCGAAAAATGGGCTCACAGATGTCTGTCAATCTAGCAATGAATCTGTTGATGTACTGAAGTCTACCCAAGAAGCCTTTGACCTCTCTCTCTGTCCTCGATTCAGGCATGTCAAGGATAGCTCTAATATTGTTCGAATCTACCTCTATGCCTCTCTTATTGACCATATATCCAAGGAGCTTCCCAAAAGTCACTCCAAAAGTGCACTTCTTGGGATTTAGCCTCAATCTGAATTGCTTGATCCTGTCAAAGAACCTCTTCAAAGCTGATAGGTGATCTGATTTATATTGGGATTTTACTATCATGTCGTCTACATAAACCTCGACATCCCGATGCATCATGTCATGGAAGAGGGTGGTCGCTGCTCTCTGATAGATGGCTCCTACGTTCTTCAATCTAAATGGCATGACTCTATAGCAATAAGTACCCTACTTGGTAATGAAGGACGTCTTTTCCATGTCCTTTGGAGCCATCAGAATCTGATTGTACCTGGAAAATCCTTCCATAAAGGACAACATCGAATGACCTGCTGTGCTGTCAACTATCATGTTGATGTGTGGGAGAGGAAAATCATCCTTAGGACTGGCCTTGTTGAGATCTCGAAAATCAACACAAACTCTCACTTTGCCATCCTTCTTGGGAACAAGGACGACATTGGCCAACCACTCGGGGTACTCAACCATTGATAAAAATCCCACACTGAGTTGCTTCTAGATCTCTTATTTCACCTACAAGCTCCAACGAGGGTGCAATCATCTCAACTTCTGCTTAACCGGTCTTGCATAGGGCAGGAGTGGCAAACCATGCTAGACGATAGATGGATCAAGGCCCGGCATGTCCTCATAGAACTATGCAAAAACGTCCAAGTATGATCTGAGCAGCTAGATGAGGCTGTCCATCTCATCCGTAGACAAATCCGATCCGATCTTCAACTTCCTAGGCTGGTTTGCTGTACCAAAATCAACGATCTCTGTGCCTCTTATAGCGGGCGAAACTCTTTGATCCATGGGGTCTGGATCAGAATCAGAAAATGAGTCATCATCTGAATCAGGCTGCGCAATCTCATCATCTATATCAAATATCTGTGATGTGGGTGAAGAGGGTGTAGATAAAACAATATCACGAGAGACAGGCAAATAGTCGAAAATGCTCAAATCCATAAATGAAGAGTCATAAACATCGTCATGATGGGAGACAAATCTCGATAAAACATCAAAGGAAAAAGGTTGGTCCACAAAGTCGGACACTCCCTTAACTAAGCCAACAGGGTCATCAAATAAACCATCAATAACTATAACATCCTCGGCAATCTCTGGAGTAGGGGCAGTCTGGATCTCCTCAGCGATCTTGATGGCAGACACCCCAAAAAGATCAAATGGTGAAGCAAGCTCAAGCTGGGCTATCTCCTCGATCTGGCTCAAGCTCATCGCGAGCATCTCATCAACGTACTCGTCAGGTGGCACACCGTCCACTATGTCTCCGATCTTTGCAAATGTCTCGTGCTCATCGATCTCATCCGGGAAACAAAACGTCATTAGGCTCAGGTGATCTGGAAAGGGAGGGACGGTCAACGCAAAAGTAGAAGTGCCAAGGGCTCCGTCACTCAATCGCAACTGCTGGACGAGGTGCTGAAGCTCGGCCTCCTGAGTAGTGCTAAGTCCCCCAATGATACCATTCAATGGTGTTTGTGGCTCCAATGCCCTTACGAAGTAACCTATCAAGCTCAAGGTGTACGGGCAAAAAAGATAATCAAACAGCGTATGAGTCAGTAAAGCCCTCACCCTCTCCTTGTGCAATCGTTCCATATGTCGATAATTGACCTCGATGGGAATGAATCCGAGTCCAAATGGTACATCGTGATCCGGGAAAGCTATGAACTCACTTGGCCTATGCTGGTGCCGCCCAAACCCATGCCGGAAAGATAAGACATGCCCCTCATCATGTCGAGCACCACTATGCTACTGTGATGATCAAATGACATGGCCACAAAGTCTCGGTAGAAATCCTTTATCTCTAGGGTCTGCACCTCTTCAAATGTGAATTCGGTCAAAAGTAGGTCATCATCACTATGACTGATTTGAAGTACCGGCTCGGTAGAAATGAACATATCTCTCACAGACGTTACCATGACGACTTGGTCGTCGTGAATGAACTTCACCTTCTGATGAAGGGAATAAGGAATGGCCTCGGCTCTGTGGATCCAAGGTCAGCCCAAAAGCAGGTTAAAGAATGTAGGAATCCTCAAAAGCTGAAACAAAGTGACAAAAGTGGTCGGACCTATCAGCAGCTCAATCTCCAGAGTTCCCATAACCTTCCTCTGAGTACTGTCATATGCTCGAACGGTCTGAGTGGAGGAACCAAAATCAGATGGTGCGTAACTGAGAGCGATGGTCGTGGCCAGATGAAAAATGTTCAGGGCCGAGCCATTGTCCAAAAAGACTTATGGAACTCGATGGCCTGAACAATCAACAAATATATAGAGTGTACGTGTGTGGCTTGAGCCCTCCGGTTGTAAGTCTTCGTCCAAGAACACTATGCTTGTGGCTCTACCGGCCATCATCATATGATCAACTCCTCCGGAGTGGTAGCAGTCTCGACTCTGATCTAGCTCAGGGCTCGAATCAATGCATCTCTATGAGTGCTGGAAGATGCTAACAAGCTCTAGATAGAAATGCGAGCCTGAGTGCTTTGTAACTACCTCAAAATCTCATCATCCTCCCTTTTGACCTCCTCCTAGGAAGACGTCCCCTCCAAGGGTCTAGCGACTGAGGGGGGCTGCTGTCATACCACTCTACCTCCGCGGATAACATATTGTACATTAGAAGTGTGAACATCATCAACATATTGAGCCTGAACCTCATCGACATCTGGAATCAAAACAAAAAGCATCTGGACACTGTAATGCGGGAAAGTCAGTGGCTCGACAGTGGTCGTCTGTACTGATGCCGCCTCGGGAATTAGTCTGAAAGGAACGGGCATCCGAGGTCCCAAAGTCACCTCTCTCATCTCATAAATCTCATATGATACTATGGGCTCTGGCTCCGACTCACCCCAACTCAGCGCGTGGATGTCGTCATCAAACTCAACAAAATCGATGGAGTGCATGCTATCTATCGGAGGGGGAACCGCGTGTGTAGTGTGAATTGGTAATGGGTTCGTGGTTACACTTGGCTAGCCTAAATGAACCAAACCCTAGTCGATCAGATCCTGGATGGCATGTCTAAGAGTGGTACAGTGATCGGTCTCATGTCCATGCCCTTAATGGTATGCACAGTGTAGGTCCATCCTGAACTGAGGTGGAACAGGCTAAGGTGGCGGCCTAGGAGTGAGAGCAATTAATAACCCGACCTCTATAAGCTTTCGAAGAGTCTGGCTCAACGACAGGCCTAACTGTGAAAACTGTCTTTACGTCCTCAAAGCAAATAGAGCAGAGGTCTACTAAGCTTTGGGCATAGGATGGGAATATGTAGGTCTCGTAGCGAACTGTGCCATATAACATGGTTGTCTTGTGGCTGAATATGAAACAGGAGGTCTCTTCATGCCCTTGGTGGCATAGTAAGGCAAAGCTAGTGTTTGAGACATGTAAGTCTGATCATAAGTCGGACGAGGTGCCCGTGGCCTATATTGATGAGGCTCATAAGAAGGATGAGTCTTAGGAAGCTGTGGAACTGACAGATGACACCTATGAGGCCTTTGACTAGTAGAACCAATAGCACTCACATCAACTGATCTCTGCCCTTCGAATGGTTTCTTCCCTTTGACATCACTAAAGGAAGAGTTTGTCCACATACCTCTGAAAATACCGTCCTCAACATCATACAAAGCCAAAACCAGAGAACCGAAATCTGTGAATGGTACCTCGACTACATGCTTGGCAATCTTGGGTTGTAAACTCCTCAAAACCATCTGTATCTGATTCCTTTTTGAAGGCCTGTCAATGATCTCGGCAATCTTCCTGCGCCAGCGGGAAATGAATGATGAAACAGACTCGTCTGTCCTCTGTCTCAGAGCCTCGAGCTCTCTCCTCGATACATCTACAATAGTGTTAAATGAAAACTGTTGTAAAACTCCTGGGCCAAGTTATCCCATATCTGACGTCTCGAGGACTCCAAAGAAGCAAACCATCGATGGGTCGCCCCACTCAGAGATAGTGGGAATAAAGTGATCATCTGGGACTCGTCCAAACCATGGGTTCTTATCACCTTGCTATAGAGTCGGAGGTGGATGCGAGGACAACCAATGCCCGTGTATCTCTCTAAGTCAGGCATCCTGAACTTAGCCGGCAAACTAGCCAATGGCATACCCTCAAGATCATCCTAAACAACTGATCCATCAGACACTCTCAACTGCCTCATGTGTTGCTCAATACAGTCCATACGTGCATGAGCATCATCAATGACTGTGGTCTGAACGGCTGCAGGTAGAGCAACCTCAAAATGTTCATGCAATACATAAGGTGAGGCATTAGGCATTGTCGAAACAGGTGGTGGCGGTGAAGGTGGTAACGAATCATGAAGTGTCTCATCCTGAACTACGGGCGGTCTACTCTACTGGCTGCCAATCTCCTGTCTGAGACTAGCCAAAGCCTTTTAGATAGAAGCCATGATGGCTGTAAATTGATCAACTATAATGACCTGTTGATCCATACCCGATCTCTCTGAAAATTGAACCAATCTCCTCTCTATTCTGATCCAATAAGGTAAGTCCAGACTGAGAACAAAGATCCAATCTTGGAAAGCATGAAGAAATGAATAAGAATATGGCCCAGGGAAAGCATAGAAGAAATGATAATCTGAACGGAAACAAGCAAGCTATCCAAGCAAAGACGGACTGTCCGACCGTATTCAAACTCATACTGATCTCTGTGCACTCTCAACTGGAGACTAAAGAAGAAGTATCGGAATCCAAACTACTACAGAGGCTCTGAAGGCCCTCAGATGCACCCACATGTAGAGAGGGAGCCCTAATCAAATGATCTACAGCTCAACCTACAAGGTCGAGGTGGCTCTAATGGATATGGGTGGACTTTAAAAGATCCCTAGCAGAAGTGATCATACCCTCCGACGGTACGCAACCTCCTGCACGCCTCTAAAGAGATGGGGCGCTTCCATGCAAGGTGGTCATCACCTCCACACATGCACTACCTTGACATCCCAGGGGGTTTCCTATAGTGAAACCTTTCAAACTCTCAACGCTCAATGGTCAACTAGAGTGCAGAGTGAATGGTGTGGGTGCATTCGAAAACCCTAGGAAGATCAAACAAAAAAGAAAACACACTGGCTACACAAATATCCATGAAACCTAGGTCAGGGCTATATAGATCTTCAATGATCGGACTCCAATTGACATCAAAGTGTCGGTCACCTCCAGAATTCTCCCAAACATCGATACAGCTTATCACTAGACCCTACTCCTAATCTTTGGCTCGGTCAGAGTAATAAACACACATAAGGCCTCACACTTGCAATAGTGAGAACCAGAATGAAGGGGATGACCGAAACCAAGGGAGTTGGAGGTAAGTAGATAGATGTGAGGCCCACACGGACAAACAACATGCAATCACACAGAAGGAGGGCAGTCATGCGACATACAGTTAAGTAGAGTACAAAATATATAACTTATATCCACATACAAACTATGACAATCAGATGAGAAATGATACAGATATCATGCTCGAAGACGATCAAGAGAATATACAATACAGAGAAACAATATGGCAAGTCAAACAATATGCAATGGTGAGTCTATACATGAGAAGGGATCAGAATAAACATGTCAAAATCAGAGTCGCTATGCCAAGCAAAACAAGATATGCAAACGATATAATCAGCATGTTTACATCCCAAACAAATATAGCAATAAATCACGAAAGAAGTAGATATCTCAAAATCCGCAATCAAAACAAATCAATCATCATAATCAGCACGTCAAACGTCCCGAATGAGTATAATAGCTGAGCATGCATGCAATGACATCAAGGACTCCCAATGTGTAATCAAAAGATGAGTACCCACTGATCGACTCATCAAACGCCACATTTGCTTCATTTTAAGTTCAAGCTTGACCCTCTAAATGATACCTAGCAGAGTCGCCATTTTGTGGACCCCGCATTTCGACTCATGCATTTTCCACTCAATGGCAAGCTCGATTTTTTTATTTGAAAATGATTTTATTTACTAGAAAATGACTTGGAGTCGCCCCTTATTTTTTGTTTTATTCTTTTTAAAGGGAAAACAAAATAAGAAATAAAAACTTAAGTGTGACTCCTTATTTTCAAAAAAGGTGGTCTGCGAAAAAACGAATCGAGCTCGGGGGTCAAGTTACTTATCGGGAAAGTACGGTAAACACCGTAGCACCCCTCTAAGTCCTTAAAAATGAGTTTCTACTAATAAAATGAAGCAATCATGAAAATTAATAAGTAGGTCAATGGATATCGAATGAAAATCGAAACAAAACACCTGAATGAATATGAGAGGCGAAAAACATACCTGAGTGATGAACCGATTTATTTCATGGAAAACAAATGTTAGTAAATAGGCATAGAATAATCGTGTGTATGTCATAGAACGAAGTAAGTTAATCAAGCATAGTAATCAATAAATCAATGAGAAAGCCATATATGTCGAGTCCCACCAAAACCCAATTGATCTTGCATGAATTAATCTCACAAATTCCATTGTCTCGGAATTATGGAAATCGCCTTCATGCTTATTGATGATCGGGAAAAACAGAAGGTTATTTGAAAACCATAGTGGAATTAAAACTGTTCGAAAAAACATTGGGTTTTCGAAATTTATTTGGAAATTGAAGTCTCGAAATTTATTTGGAAATTGGAGTCTTGAAAATTATTTGAAAATTGGAGTCTTAGGAATTAAATTTAAGAATTGGATTTTTGGAAATTAAATTTGAAAGAAATTGGAATTTTGAAAATCATTTGAGAATTGGAATAGTGAAAATTAAATTATAGAAATTGGAATCTTGGAAAATATTTGAAGGTGGGATTTTTAAAAATAAATAAATAAAATGATAATAATAATAAATATAATAACAATAATGATAATAAATAAACAAATGTGAAAGTCGGAATTTTGTAAAATTGGGAATTAAAATTGGAATTTTGGAGGATTATTTAGAGATGGAATTTTAAATAAATGAATAAGTGAATAAATAAATGAATGGAATAATAATAATATCGAAAATAATAATGATTGGATAAATAATTGCGAAAATTGGAATTTTGGAACTTGGGAATTGAATTTAGAGATTGGAAATTTGAAGAATTATTTAGAGATTGAATTTTAAATAAATGAATAAGTGAATAAATAAATGAATGGAATAATAATAATAACGAAAATAATAATGATTAAATAAATAAATGTGAAAATTGGAATTTTGGAAAATGGAAATTAAGTTTGGAAATCAGAAATTTGAAGAATTGATTTGAAAAGAAATGGAGAAACTGGAAACCCGAAAAATTATTTTAAGGATGGAATGTCAAAAAATTAAATTTCAAAAACCAGGAACCCGAAAAATTATTTGAAGGATGGAATGTTGGAAAATTAAATTTCAAAAACCGGGAACCCAAAAAATTATTTTAAGGATGGAATGTCAAAAGATTGAAATTCGAAAATCGGAAACCCGAAAAATTATTTTAAGGATGGAATGTCGGAAGATTGAATTTCGAAAACCTGAAACCCGAAAATAATAATGATTGGATAAATAATTACGAAAATGGGAATTTTGGAAATGGGAAATTAAATTTGGAAATCGGAATTTTAAAAGTATTGTGTAAGGATGGAATTTTGAAAATAAATGATTAAATAAATAAATGTGAAAATTCGAATTTTGGAAATTAGAAATTAAATTTGGAAATTGGAATTTGGAAGAGTTAATTAAAGATGGAATTTTAAAAATAAATAAATAAGGTAATAATAATAACAAAAATAATGATGATTAAATAAATATATGTGGAAATTGGAATTCCGGAAATTGGAAATTAAATTTGGAAATCGAAAATTTGAAGAATTATTTAAAGATAGAAATGAAAATTAAATTTGAAAGTAATTAAAGTTTAGGAAGTCAAAGTTTTTTAAAAAATTAAACTTAAAAATTGGAGTTTTGAAAAATTAAATTAAAAATTAGGGTTTCGAAAATTTATTTGAAAATGAAAGTTTGGAAAATTACATTTTAAAATAATTAAAGTTCGGAAAGTTAAAGTTTTGAGAATTAAACTTAAAAAAAAAAACTGGAATTTTGAGTAAATTAATTAAAAATTGGAATGGAAATAAGATTATTTAAAAAACCGGAATTTTGAAAATCATTTTAAAGAGAATTTGCAAAAAATAAAAAGTTGGCATGTGAGGATAAAGAACAATAAATAAAATAAATAAATAAAGGCACATGCTTGCCTACTAAAGGTTTATGGTGTTGTTTTCCCAACAAAAAAATAAATTAAAAAGATTAATAATAATAATAATAATAATAATAATCATTTTTCTATGGTCATTTCTAAGTGCAAGTGGGGTCCAATAGCAATTCATGGTGATCAACAAATTCAAAGAATAACATTTCCGTTAGAGAACCAAAGAAAAGCCATGATATCTAATAAATTGCTTCCAGTGGCAAGGTCCACTAAAAACCCCTTAGACCATTTCCTTTAATGTATTTTCCACCACACTAGCTTCTGCAGCCTACATTATGACATGTCCTCCAGCATCCTCGAGACTCATTTTATTTTTTTTGGTATTAAAGTCAAACAAATCATCACCTCACAGCCTTTCCATCATCTCATCAACGTCTTCATCAGTCTGCTTTTCCCCTAATTTCAGTCCAGCCTTTGCTCTCTCAAAGAATAAAATGAAATCGTCGTCTGCAAGTTGCCCAATACACCATTGAATCCATGTAACACCATATCTCCCTACTTCTGGAGTAAAGTCTTGAAGTGGAACACAATAAAAGTTGGTTGCCTTGTGCATATCCAAAAACATAGGCTTTCCATACGAACCGCTCAGAGAAAAGTGTTTTAAGGAAAGCCTCACTGCTCTGAACACCCACATCATTCACATGGTAGTATCCACCTAACATACCATTCACCGATGCGTCCACACCTTTCCAATAGCCAATGCCTTTACGGTACCCGTCAGTCTTCTTATGAAAATCTACTCCATCTCCAATTTCAGCTCTCTACATCTCCTTCATGTTCTTGAATTCTCGGCCCTCATGATCTAGCCCACCATCCTCCATTTTTTAACTTAATTAAATGTCCAGTAACCAATCTCTAACCTCATCTGTCGGTGACACACACAATGCTATGCACCCGAAAAACCCACAGAAAACAGAGGAGAATGGTAAGAAAACAGAGTATGAAGAAAAGAAACAAAAAAGAACATGTGAAAGCTACATTTCACATTTCGTTCTAAAGGACTTAGGTTGGTGGGAGGGAGGCAAGCAGATTGAAACAGAAAAAAAAAACGACAAACAAATCTCCAAATAAAGCCAAGTGAAATAGAGCTTCATTGGGTTCAAATAATGCTAAAAAGAACAGTGACTGAAACAATAACAAAGAGCATATTGAACAAGCAAAAAAAAAAAAAAAACGGCAAAACTCATGTGCAAACTATGTTAGTTGTAATCAAATGTGCACACCAAAACCTCAAATAGCAAAAGAAGAAGACAATAGGCATAGAAAATGAAGGTGAACAAGAAAATATCCAGCAAACTCACCTGAGGAGTCCTCTAAGCAACAAAACTTTTCTAAGCTTCACCCCGCTCCCCTTTAGTACTCATTCCTCCATTTTTTTCTTTTTCTTTCCTACTTTTATTCCCTCCCAGCTGACTTCTTCTCCAAGGAAGAATACCCTTCAAAAAAAAAAAAATCACCCCTCTCCCTGTTTCTATCTTCCCCCACAAGCCATCACCTGCTCCACTGTGCATCATTCCGCCAATGCATCATCCTCCAAACCACCACCATGGCCAGCCATGCTTTTTAGCCACACGTCCATGCAGCTGGTTTTTTTCTCCAAAAAGAGGTCCCCCCCAGAGAGGAAGGAGTAGAGGAAACAGAGCACAATGAAAGGAAATGGTCTTAGCTCTCAATTTCTTGTATTCTTTTATTGAGGAGGGTTGTTTCATTTGAAGACGAAGAAAAGAGAAAACCCACTTATACTTTGTTGCAATGCAGGGTAGAGGAACTGGACCAACATAATACTCTGTAGCATATGTTGATCAGAATCTTGTAACATAAAGCTACTAGGATCCCAAAATATTGTTTCTTTCCCTTGTGGTGAGTGAGGGGGAGAGGTTTGGGGGTTAATTAGTGATTTTGTTAAACTTATCTAATGTTAAATCTGTAAATACGTTTCAATTGTTCCAACAGTCAAACTGAAATCAAGTACCTGGCTTCCATGTTTAGAATTAGTTTCCTCCTCAATTAATTGGAAATGAACTGGTGTTCTACTGAAAAAGAGCAAGGAGAGCACTTGTTCCCTTGTTCATATTATTACTTTCCATCATTGGATGCTAACATGGACTCAATTTTTTGTGGGTACCTGAATGTAGAAACATGAAAGTTTTGTTGTTGACATTAAAAGTTTCAAAATGACATTTTTTTCAGGAAATGACACACAACTGTGACTATGGCCATAGTCAACACAAGGGCATTGAACAATTTGACAACATGGCTGGTGGTAGATCAGGAACATCTCCTGCTATATTCATCTTAATCAACATGAACCTGACGCCTTATGTGAGATTTTGGCCATAGCATCTAGTTATTCTAAAGAAATGGAGAGGATTAGGTAGAGATAATTCTGAATCTCTTGCACTAGATCTACCTTGGAAAGTTAGCCATAAATCAGCTTGACAATTCCAGATGCTTGAGAAGAGGCTGGGTGGTCTTGAAAATCAAGAAGTGCAACAACTGTATAGTCTTTGCATACACCAAAACCTGTTTCTCTACAAGAATAGATAGAAGGTATTAATCATGGCAGGTAATGCAACTCCAAGCAATAGAGTAAGAGTTGAAGAAAGAACATACATGTTTCTAAGAGAAGTGCTGCAGTTCTTATCCATCTAAATACCAGCTATTCAAGTGCTGTAGTTTTTTACCTTTATCCCTAAATTATAAAAGAAAATGACCAGCTATTCAAGTTGTTCTTCTTCTGCTACCAATGGACCTAGTTGTTTGAGAGACATGAAGATGGATTAGGTATGGGTGACTCTGAAACACTCTGCTAGCAATAATAAAAATGTTCTTAATTATGGCAGGTAATGCAAATCCAGGCAACAAACATGTTTCTAATACAAGTGTTGTAGTTCTTGTCCATCTAGTACATATGGACTGCAATTTTTAGCAACATGGTATCACTCCCTCTTTCAACACTAAAGAAAGTTGGCTAGGATGATGACATTTACGAAAGAATTCTGGGAATGTATTGATGACTTGAACCATTCCATTTAGAAACCTAAAAGAATTCCATAAATTTGTTGATGCCAAAGTCCCACAAAAATGAAGTGCGAGCCTTCTTGACATGGATGACAAACCTATCTCTTGGAAGTAGAATCTTGGCCTACTGATTAGTAGTTTGTTTAGTGCATTGTTGTATATTTTTGCCACCTGAATACCAACTATTCAAGTCCATAAGGTTCCAATACATTTTGTTCCTGTTCTTTGGTTGCTTTTCTTCTTATATTACCAGGAATAGGTTTTTGATCTTTACAATGTCTAAATCATGAAGGGGAATGAGACTATGTTGCAGTCTGTTCTTTTACCATCTACTACTACAAAAAATTATAAATAATAACGCTCAATTCCATGATGGTTTTTAAAAGTGTCAAGGAATTCAAGCAATAATGACGTTTGTTCAATAACGGCGTTTTTTGAATATTTAAGTTGGCGCTTGAAAATTTTCCATCAATATTGGCACTTTACACAATGATGTTTTAAAAATATGGCGTTTTTTTTAAGTGTCATTGTTGGACCGGATATTATGAACAACCTTAGTAGTGTTTTACATAAGGATGTTTTAAAAAAATGGCGTTTTTTCTAAGCGTCATTGTTAGGTTGGATATTATATAGTTCTAACAAGCGTCATTATTTCCTATATTATGTATATAAACCCATGTTTCCCTATTTCTCAAACATCCCAAACACCCTAAATACCTCGCCTCCTCTGAAAAACCTAACTTGTGTAAGAAAGCTAAACCCAAAACCATCCATAATCTGCTACCTTCAGCCATCGAGAAACTCATTGGAGACCACCAGCTATCAACGAACGACCTTCTTGGCTACTACCAACTGGCAGTCTTACCGCGATTGTTAGGAGTGCCCCAGAGACACCTAAAAAAATTTCACCTGCATTTGGGGTCATTGTATTGGGTAACTTTCGCATAAGGTATAGAACAATAAATAAAAAGAAAAAGGATTTGGTTCATGTATTTCAAATCTTGAACTTAGTTTTGTCTATTACAGTTTCTGATATGTTACTCTGCTACTAGAATCTTTGTATTTCTATTGGAAAGATTGAGTTTTTGGTTTGTGTTCAGAGTGGTGCAAGAAAGCTCAATGGATGGAAATGAGAAAGAAGGGGAAATCTCGATTGTGAATATTGGAGGTGGGAGTGTCTTTGTTTTGTATCAGAATATTGGGGTTCCGTTGGTCTCTTCAAGATAAAAGTATTGTAGTGGTTTTGTATTTTTATAGGCCTGTTTTTGGTTATGGAGAGTGGATGACCCAGCTAGATCCGTAGAAATTTTGTTTTTCAAAAGTAAAATTTGAGGTTTTGAATATCTTGGGATTTTATTTGAGTTTAATGTTTGTTTGGGTGTGTGCAGATTTGGCTTTGTTTTAGATTTTAAAACCCATTCAAGGCTTTGGTGAAATGGGATAATGAGGAGCATGCTCTCAGTTCCTGATTCGAAAGTGGAGTGCTTTGATGGAAAAGTGGTTGTTTTGTGAGTGACTCTTCTCTGCAAATTCATAGCATGATATTTAGTTTTCTCAGCTTTAAAATTTTTTGGGTCTTCTATTGTTTATTGATTTGGATGGTTAATGGTTAATTTATATTTGGATTTTAATAATAAAATCTAGCTATAATGGATGATAGAACAAACTAATCATTATTTTTTTATAACAAAACCAAAAAACATTCTGTTTTAATAAAGAATATGTAGTATTCTTATATATTAAAAATTTTAATAATATCTATGTAAATAAGTTCTTAAAATTTTTATTATTAAATATCATAATTAATTTCAATAGTGAATCATTAAATTGATTCTCCTCAAATTTTTATAATTTATAAAGGAAAAACAGTATAATCTCTCTAATAAATTAATAATGAATTAAGTAACTATTTTTCATTATTTTGTTTAGGCATTTGGATATAGTCATTAAAATGTTATATTTTTATTAGTTATTAAAATGAGATAATGAAAAATAATTTTATTTTAGATGTAATATTTTTTTAATATTTATCATTTTATTATATAGAAGACAATGGATCCTAATTATAAAAAAATCGACTTTGTTTGAACAATAGAATATTCAAACTTGATCTAGGTGCCTTAGTGCCATGACATTGCATAAAGTTGAAACATTCACATTATTGAAAATCTTAAATTTATGGTAAAAAATTTTTGTCCCAAAATATATATTTTAAGATATTAAAATTTTAATTTATGGTTTGATTTAATAATTTAAAAAGTAATGACTTTCCATTTATGCAAATTTATTGAATTACTGTGAGTACATAATAAGATAAATAGTAAGGCAATTCTTTGAAGCAATGCTTTGACCCTGAGTAGGTTAAGTATTTTAGGATGCTCATAAATTCTTTCAATTTTTAACCTTGCTTTTCCTATAATATTAGACTTATCTTTACACTATTAAATTAGATATCACAGTACATTCAATAAGTATTTAATTATAGTAAAATTTTGGAGTACTAGTATTAAATTAAAGTTTTGTATGTGATCATATTTTCATTTTTTATACTTTATATATATATATATATATATATATATATATATTATCATATTCTTTATATCTTTATTATATTCTTCTTATAATATTTATACCTAATCAATAAACATATTCAAATAAAATTGGACCCCCTATATTAAAAAAACTGAACCATTGTTGTGATATTGTGAAGACAAATAAAATTAACCTTCCCATCTTAGCATACTAGAAAAAAAATCAGTGATAATTCGTGGGGTGTCATGGCCTTAGGAGTAATATATTATTGTTGGTATATGCTATCTAATTCCTTTTTATGACATCGGACTTCAAACATTTATTGACAATAAAAGGCTCTACAAATTGAATTTTGGAAAGTTTTTATTATTGACATGATAATTGTAAAGGACTAAGTACAGTGGAAAATATTATTTTTAAAATTTGACCATTACACTTTAATTATAGTTGGACTATTACAAAATTTTCAAATTAATTTAACTCTTTGCAAATGGTTGAATTCTCCTCATACAAAACTTTTTATTCAGCCCATTTATTAATGGAACTCCCTTATAATTGTTACACTTTTTACACCTTTATATTGATAGGTTGAGAAATGAGAATTCTACATCCTTATTTATCCATAAATTAAATTTATTTGTTTTTAAGCCTATTGAAACAGATGCATTTGTGGTTAACCAAAGACACACTAATAGTTAATTAGTTATTTTATTTTAAACTTCAAAGAAGTGGTTAACTATTGTTTTGGTTTATTTGTTCATAGTAAACAAATATACATAATACAATAGGCTCCTCCATATTATAAGTGGATCATTCTATATTTAGATACTTCAATATTCTAAGATAAGTTTTAGAATTTTCTAACTCTTTTTTTTAAGTGTATATAACAGTAAAAACAACAATTGAAAACAAAAAAACAAATATATATTATATTACATTAGTTTTTTGTTTATATTCCCCCTAGTAGAGTACTTTTATTGATAAAGCAAAAGGCTATAGAGGTGGGGTTCTTTGGAGGGCCTTGGTTGCTTTTATTGTAGGAAAAGTCATTGTGAGTGTTTTGCCTAGGAAAGAAAGAAATAAACATAAGAGTAGGGTGTAGTGGGGTCTCTCTCTTATTTTATTTTAGAGTTGTAAAATAGTTAATGGAAGAGTATCATTGGTTTCTAGGTTTTAGCAAAAAAAGTGGAAGGTTTTGGTAAGCAAAAAATAGGTGCTCGATTGATTTTATTTATTTATTATTTGTTTTTTTTTGGAAGGATTATGATGAAGGCTTTGGAGATTTTTATATTATGATATTTAAACATGATTTTCTTAATTTTGTTGATACTAGATTCTTTGAAAGTAACCACATAAATTCATTTGTTTTATTCTTTCTTTCTTTTTTTCTTGGAAGCTATAGGAATAATCAATAATGGAAATGGCTTAAGTTTAATTTTTATTCATTCATTTTAGTTTTCTTATTTTAACATGTATTATTAGTATTTGCAATCTATCATGCTTTGTGAAATAAATTGTAGTAATAAAATTATTTTTATTGTTTTTTTTGTATTCACTATGTTTTGAGATCTTGTTTCTATGTATTCATTAAATGTTCTAAAATAATTAAAGTACTCTAATAATAAATTGTAGTGTAGCTAGATTATATATTCACTCAAATAACTAATAAATATGATTAAGATATAGAGAACCCTGCCCAACTACACATAAAATAAATTATAATTAAATTAAATTATTTTTTAACATATAATAAAACAAAAATGTAAGGTTATAGTTTATAAAAATAAAATAATATACTAGATGTCTAGTATCATTAATTAGTTTAGAACTTCTTGTACTTGATAATTTGTTTAATATGTAAAGTTTTGTTTAGATAATATAATGTACTCTTCCTTATCAATTAGCATATATATATATATATGGTTATAGTTTTATATTTATTTTAAAACCACAAAAAAAATGGAAAAAGAAACATGTAGGAAATGCTTCAAAAGAAGAGGGAGCATAGGAAAATGATAAATCATCAAAAATACTTCTTACTTGCTCTTTAAGTGCCCTTTTGGCCTTCTTAAATTTAGGAAATATTATACCTCTTTATTTGGTAAGTTGGAAGTTGACTTTTTATACTCGTAAGAACCTGACCTTATTAAAAACAGTTTTGAAATTTCCATTTTTACATCATTTTTATAAATTTGAAATTAAAGCTTAAAACCTTGAGAACGATTGGTTGGTTCTAGGCTGCAATAGGAATTTACAACATCTATTTGGTGTTTGGTTTATGGAATAGTAGAAATTTTATTTCTTGAGAAATTTATGCTAGGCAATAAATATGTTTCTTGTCAATTAACTACGAACTCAATCTCTAGGGCATAAACCTTTCCCACTCTAAGTAATTCAAGTATATGTTTTATCTTATCTTCATTTATTATTCCATGGTTAAATTACATTTTCATTGATGTCAATATTAGTATTATTTAAGGTAGAAGACAATGTATGCAAGAAGTTGATTTTCCTTATTGTTCGAGAACAAACCATTAAATAGGAAGTTTAGGGTGGTGAGCAAACTTGAATAGCCTAAATTAATTTTTACGAAGGTTATAGTTTCAATTATATTTATTGGTTGTTGCATGTATGATTTAAAGGTTTTCTATTTTCTTATATGTGTTTACAGGTTGCAAAGGAAATTAGTTTACCAATTAAAAGAAGAGAGAACATTACAATAAAGGAGATGGGGTTGATAAAAAACCATGAAGATTACATCAATAAACACATTAGAGGAGTTGACCTAAGTTTTTGTACCTTAAAGTTTATCTTAATAGTCTTTGCACCGTAGTTTGTTCTTTTGTTGAAGGAATTAGAAATTCTTGTTGAAATATTTTGATATAATTAACAAATTTATATGTAATTATTGTATATAACTAGTTGCATTAATTGTTCAAACTAGCTAGGTAATTTCATATTTATATTTGGAGATATTTTAATTAGTAAAATCCAATTTAATTTTATGATTTATAATTAATTTTTTCTTTTATTTTATTATATAAGGAATTCATTATTTTAATAACAAGAATGAAATATTATTTTCTATAGAATATGTTCAAAGATGACACTTTCATAAGTGTCAAGATTGGTAATTTTGTAAAAATTATTTCAATGGAAAATGATCAAAGATGACGCTTCTATTAAGTGTCATTATTAAACTTATTGAAAGATGACACTTCTTCAAGCATCATTGAAAATACTAATCAAAGATGTCGCTTCCTAAAAGTGTCATTGTTGACTAAAACATATAATGACAGGCTAGGAGATGACGCTTTAGAAAAGTGTAATCTTATACCTTTATTGACACTTAAAAAGCGTCATTGATTCTCTCTTTTCTTGTAGTGACCATAACAAGATTTCTTGTAAGACTATGAAACTGCAATGACTAATTAATTGGTTTCCAATATTCTTCAAGCATATGCAAGAGAACCAGCTTGAGGGTAGGAGGGCTAAGAAACCTTTGTTTTTGGTTGGCAAAATCTCATTAACTGGCTTCCTAAAAAACAGATTAAAAACAAGTAAATGCTTATCTGACGTTAAATTCCAAATCCAAATGAGGAAGATGTGTAAGCCTATAAGAGTGCTTACAGATCACCCTTTAATGATATGTAAATTGTCTTTCTTTCAATTGGCAAGGGTTTATACTTTGTGAATCAGGATATGCTGCCAAGAAAAATGCCTCCCTTCCTTGGAAAAAAAAATATCACCTGATATTTTTATTTTTATTTTATATATATCTTTGTGCCAAAAATATAAAAGTAAAATATAAAGGTTTGTTTGACTACTGTTTTCTTTAACAGTTTTCTATTCTTTAGAATAAACACATTTTATAATAAAAAAATTATTTTTATTTTCTACTCTTAAAATAAAAAATATGATATATTCATAAAATATCTTTTAATTATTTTTTAAGAATTGTTTTAAAAATAATTATACAAACATATATAATGATTAAAAATAAAATACTTGATACATAAATTGTTTTTAAACATATTTAAAAATATTAAAAACATGTTAAAAATATTTCAGATTTTCAAACAAACTTTTATTTTTCAAAATATCGAAAAATATTTTTAAAAAATTATTCTTAAAAACTGTTTTTCAGAACTGTCTTTGAAAATAGTTACCTAACAAAACCTAACTAATAATCAAAATAAGTTTCTTTGAAATTACTAGCATCTAAATCTTCCTAAAATTGTGAACTTATAATTTAGAATTAGCAAATTTGCTTGGGTTGATTAGACTTGAATTTTCTTATATTCGTAGTCATATGAAACCGGATTTTTATGCATATCATTCTTACTTCTAAATAATTTGAATAACTAAAAAATTCAAGTATGATGGAAAAATCTATTTTTTGGGTTTAAACAACCAAATTTCCTATTCAATCTCCCTCTAGATAATTTTACAAATGAAAAACATCATACCTTCAAAATGATAGTTCAAAAACTCAGGATTTATCTCTTTTAGCAGTGATCAAGGGAAAATTGGAATTCAACCTTTGGCTTAGGAATATTAATAAGGAGCAACCGAAGCGTAGAAAGAAAAAAAGTATTAAAGAAAATATTTTTTTTTCATATTTGATTTTACTATAAAAAATGTGAAAATATAATTAAAAGTATTAAGATCAAATTTTGTAAAGAACATATGGTTATGTCCCCTACAAACTCTCATTAGAAAGAGTCTATACAAAATTGTTGTCAAACTGGTGTTGATGCTCTGTTCTAATTACTTGAATTCCCATGCAAATTAGTTTTTGAATTTGTGTTGGATTTTATATCACAAGCTTGGAGGTTTGAGTATTTTTACAAACATAAAACTCATTTTTGTTTATTGGAAATTATTCAAAAAAAAGTTTGAAGTCATGTCTTTTTCCAATAGATGCCTTACTATAATGTTGATTGGTATTCTTCCTAAGCAATCTCCTTCTATCACCTATCAGCCCTATCCTAGCCACTAATTTATTTCATAACAATAATGGTATTTTCGGTACACTAATAATTTGTGATTTGTCTGAATTACATGTTAAATTTATATATTGTCCATTATCACCATACTCACATACAGGAAATATGTATATATATGAATTCATTCAAACATGCCTTTTGCTTTTGATTTTGGAACATACCCGAGTCCATTTTTCACTTTTGATGAAGATGTATGGATTTTCTAAGACTGTGGAGGGCACCACCTTTCCTCTGAATTCTCTCTAACGATGAGAGTGGGAGAGAACAAGTTCCTTTTGTTTCAAAACATTGTCATTATTCAAGGAATAGACACTGACACTTAGATTTATACCCTCCTGCCTTAGGGACCATACCCTTTGGCTATTGGGCCTCACGAGTCTTAGGCCCATCATCTAAGGCCCGTGACGGCGTTGGGCTCTACACATAGGTGGCTCATACTCTTGATCAAATAGAAATCGTATATATATGGATAGCTAAATCCTAAACAATGGTTAATATAATGTAGGTCCATATTTATTTTATCAATCTCTCACTTGGACCACATATATTACAAAACAATGTTCATGATAGTACTTTATTGAGCTCATCTTTGCTATCCTATTCAAATATCCTTAAACAATCCGGTCTACTAATTATGCTAACATAGTATCAAAGTGGCCTTCATTAATCATAATTATAACTAGACCCATAACAAAATTAGCAACATGGATCAAGTATGGATGTGTAGCATGGAAATTACATAGAATGTGATCTCTAATATGTCTATTTCCAATTGGTCCCATTTTATGATTTAAAAAAAGAAGTCAAATTCCACTTTCAACACTTGATGTTAAACTGCTTCTGAAAGTCATCATTTCAATTCAGAGTATTCAAACACAATAGTCTTTTAAAATCAAGGTCCGTAAAGATAACACAACATAATATCACATCAAGAAAATAAACACAAAATCTAAATACAAACTCCCACTATACTGTCACATCATCAATGTGTACAACACCCATATGTGTGACGTGCTCATGATATACTTTGGGTGGCAAACCCTTAGTGAGCGGATCCGCAATCATGAAGTTTATGCTTATGTGTTCAACCAATACTTGAAGACTCTGAACTCTTTCTTTAACAACCAAGAACTTGATGTCAATGTGTTTGGACTTTGACGAACTTCGGTTGTTCTTAGAATACAATTCTACAGCTTTATTATCACAATTGATTCTTAATGGTTTATCAATCCCATCAACAATTCGCAATTGAGTGATAGAATTCCACAGCCATATCCCATGGTTTGATGCCTCGTAGCAAGCTATGAATTCTGCCTCCATGGTGCAAGAAGCAATAAGTGTTTGTTTAACACTTTTCCATGAAACTGCTTCTCCAGCCAACATGAAGATGTAGCCTGAAGTAGATCTCCTGCTGTCAAGACATCCCGTGAAATCGGAGTCCGAATATCCCACGATCTCTAAATGACTGGATCTACGATATGTGAGCATGTAATCTTTAGTTCTTTGTAAATATCGCATAACCCATTTTGCCTTTTTCCAGTGATCCATACCTGGGTTACTCAAATATCTGCCTAACATTCCAACACTATATGCAATATCCGGACGCGTACAAACTTGTGCATACATGAGACTTCCTACTGCCGAGGCATAGGGAAACCTTTCCATATCTTTCTTCTCGAGTTCATTTTTCGGACATTGGTGCAAACTAAATTTATCTCCTTTTGCCACAGGCGTGCCTCGTGGTGTACAATTGCTCATGCCAAATCTACTCAACACTTTATCGATGTAGGAATTTTGTGATAGCCCAAGTATACCTCTTGAATGATCCCTATAGATCTGTATACCCAGCATAAAAGAGGCATCACCAAGATCCTTCATGTCAAATTTACTAGATAGAAATCACTTGGTTTCATGCAAAAGTCCCACATCACTACTTGCAAGTAGAATATAATCAACATATAACACCAAGATAATGAATTTGCTCCCACTGAACTTGAGGTATATGCATTGATCAACGGTGTTCTCCTTAAAACCAAATGAAGTAATCACCTTATCAAACTTTCGATACCATTGTCGGGATGCTTGCTTTAAACCATATATAGACCTTTTTAATCTGCATACAAGCTGCTTTGAATCATTAGACTCAAAGTTCTCCGGTTGCACCATGTATATTGTCTCATCAATGTTGCCATTAAGAAATGCAGTTTTAACGTCCATTTGATGCAGCTCTAAATCATAATGAGCTACAAGTGCCATGATGATTCTAAAGGAGTCCTTTGACGAAACCGGTGAAAAGGTCTCCTTATAATCAATGCCTTCCTTTAGAGTGAAACCTTTTGCAACTAGGCGTGCCTTATACCTAACAATGTTGCCTTTTAAATCCCGTTTGGTCTTAAAAATCCATTTACAACCAATTGGTTTTACACCTTCAGGCAACTCTACCAGGTCCCAAACACCATTGTCTTTCATTGATTTCATCTCATCCTTCATGACTTCTATCCACTTTTCAGAGTCAGAACTTTGTTTGACTTGACTAACTAAAATTGGATCGTCTTCCAGACCCATGTCAAACTCATGTTCTTGGAGATATACAACATAATCATCTGAAATTGTACTTCTCCTTTCTCTAGTGGATCTTCTCAGTGGCACTTGTATTTGTAGTTCTTGAGGTTTTTGAGTTACTTCTTCATGAACTTGAACCGGTTCCATAATAGTAGGAGGAATCTCAGGTGTGTCTTCAATCTCTGTTATTGGCTGTACACTTTGGATAGTGTCATCAAACATAATATGACCATGTCTAGTTGTAATAATAGGAATACTAACAGATTCCTCTCTTCAAAGACCACCTTTCTTAATGGTTCTCTCTCACTTAACTCAACATCCTCAATGAACTTAGCATTGCCTGTTTCAAAGAAGGATCTTGTTGAGGGGTCATAAAACTTGAAACCTCTCGACCTTTCAGAATACCCTACAAAGTAGCAACTCACTGTTCTGGAGTCCAATTTCTTTTCGTTTGGCTTATAAGGCCTAGCCTCAGCTGGACAACCCCAAACATGCAAGTGCCTAATACTAGGTTTCTTGCTAGTCCATAACTCATATGGGGTTTTGGCTACTGCTTTTCTTGGGACTCTATTCAAAATGTAAACTGCAGTTTTGATGGCTTCGCCCCAAAGTGATTCCAGTAAGGTGGAATGACTTATCATACTTCTTACCATATCCTTAAGAGTACGGTTTCGCCTTTCTGCTGCACCATTTTGGCTCGGAGTCTCCAACATGGTTTACTAAGGAATGATACCACACTCCATCAAATATTCGGCGAATGGCCCTGAACGTTGTTCACCAGATCTATCATATCTACCATAATATTCACCTCCATGGTCAGATTTGACGACCTTTATTTTCTTGTTTAGTTGGTTCTCAACTTCAGCTTTGAAATTCTTGAACACATCCAATGACTGAGACTTTTCATGAATCAAATAAAGAAAGCCATAGCGCAAGTAATCGTCAATGAAAGTGATAAAATATTGTTGTCCATTCCAAGAAGGGGTAGGAAAAGGACCACAAATGTCCGTATGTATCAATTCCAAGACGTCATTGCACCTATTGGCATCCTTTTTCCTCATATTTGTTTGTTTATCCTTAATGCACTCTATACATACTTGAAAGTCTGAGAAATCAAGTGTATCAAGAATTCCTTCTTACACAAGCCTTTGAATACGTTGATTTGAAATATGACCCAAACGCCTGTGCCATAACATTGATGAATTCTCATTTATTAATTTTCACTTAATGCCATAATTACTTCAATGCAAGGTTTCATTTCCATTAGTGGACTTTATGTTCAATTTGTATAATTTGTCTGTTAGACTACCTATACCAATAACATTTGAATTTAGATAAAGACTAACCATTCCATTTCTAAATGAACAACAATATCCAAATTTGTCCAGACATGAAATAGAAATTAAATTCCTTCTAAACGACGGTACTACAAAAGTCTCTTCCAAATCCAAAGTACATCCAGAGTCTAACTATAATCTAAAAAAACCAATAGCCTTCACTGCAACCTTATTTCTATTTCCCACATAAACGTATCTTTCACCATCAGTTGGCATTCAGCTCCTTAGGCAACCCTGCATAGTGACACTTATGTGAGTAGTTGCACCCGTATCTATCCACCAAGTGTCAGTAGGCACTAAAGCTAAATTAATTTTTGAACAAACAAAGTTGAAAAGTGTACTTTTCTTTTCACGCCAAGTAGCGTATTTGGTACATGTCTTCTTCATATGACCAGCATTTTTGCAAAAGAAACAAGTGATCTCCTTATCTTGTTTCTTCTGCTTTGATATCCCAGAAACTGCAGTTTGTTTTCTTTTATTATCCCTCTTTCTTTTCTTGCTGGTACCAAATCCCTGAGATGTGGAAGCCAAGTGCGCACTTTCTATCTTCTCTTGTTTCAATCTCTCTTCCTCTTGTACACATTGAGCAATAAGCTCATTCAAAGTCCATTTTTTCTTTTGTGTATTGTAACTGATTTTGAATGGACTAAATTGTGTAGGCAGAGAGATCAAGACCAAGTGCACGAGTATGTCTTCCGACAACTCTAACTTTAGTGCCTTGAGTCTAGTCACAAGATTAGACATTTCCATAATGTACTCCCTTATATTCTCTTTCCCTTTATACCGCATGGAGACAAGCTTACTAAGAATAGTGTTTCTCTCAATCTTTTCGTTTGCAACGAATCGGTTTGCTATCTGGTCCAAGAATGCCTTGGATTGGGTTTCCTCAGGTGTTGCACCCCTTATAGCTTCTGGAATTGAGTGCTTCATTATCATTAGACTCATGTGATTGGATCGCTCCCATTTTTCCATAATAGACCTTTGCTCAGCAGTGCTAGCACTAGTAAGATCTGGAGGGCGATCCTCTCTTAATGCATAGTCTAAATCCATGCACCCAAGCACAATTATAACGTGCTCCTTCCATTTCTTGAAGTTTGTGTCATTAAGCACAGGAATGTTATTAACATTTGCAGATATAGAAGATGTTGAATTCATAATAATAAAGCTCACAATCAGTCATATAATCATCATATATACATGAATAAATAAACATCATATAAGATACCTAGCACAAACATTAATATTCAGTCTTTGGACAAAAAAATATTTACTTGTAATTGACATCCTTATACAAAATTAATTCATAAATATTGACAATAAAATCGAAACAATATATCTGTCTTTGGACTGACATACAATATACACGATAAACTTTATATGTCACATATTTATGACTACTTTATTTATTATCATATTAAAATAATCTTCCTTTGGGCCGATTATGTTAAATAATAATAATAAAATAACATGTTTACATATTATAAAATAAATAAATTATATATTATATGTTACTTTGGCAATAAATATATATAATTCATTTATTTTAAAACATTAAACATAAATACAACAAGAAATAATTCAATCAAATTTATTTATTTATTTATTTATGCATAATCTCATGTATATATATAACAATTGAAGCATAAAACATATATAAAAGCTTTTGTCTAATGGTTTAGGCATGGGCTTGATTTTAAGGCAACAACCAATGGTCATGGGTTCAAGCCAACCCACCCCCTTGGTTATTTTATTTTACTAACTGGTTTAAAAAAGCATCATAGTCAAATGAGTGGGCCTAGATTGAACCTAGGCCAGGGTTCGAATCCCCAAATTGCAAAGTAAATAATGATGTAGGGGCGTGCAATTTAGATGAAATATTACCCATATTTTATTATCATTATTCACATTGATCACTTTACATGTAGCACAAACATAAAATTTTCCCATAGCACGAATAGCAATTGTTAGATTTCTTTATTTTCCATTATCACCCAAGACACAAAAACAGGATATATGTATATCAAGCATTCAAAACATTCCTTTGATCTTTGCTTCTGGATAGGGTACCAACCTGAATCCATTTTTTATTTTGTTATTTTTATTGGCCCAGATTCTGTATTGTTTCCCCTGGATCTTTCGTTTTTTTTGTTTTTAAAGATTGTTTTTGGTGAAAATGGAACCGGAACCTCGCTCTGATACCAATTGTTAAATTTATATATTCTCCATTATCACCATACTCAGATACAAGAAATATGTATATATACGAATTCATTCAAACATGCCTTTGCTTTTGATTTTGGAACATACCCGAGTCCATTTTTCACTTTTGATGAGGATGTATGGATCTTCTAAGACTGTGGAGGGCACCACCTTTCCTCTAAATTCTCTCTAATGATGGGAGCGGGACAGAACAGGTTTTTTTTGTTTCAAAACGTTGTCATTATTCAAGGAACAGACACTGACACTTGGATTTATACCCTCCTGCCTTAGGGACCATACCCTTTGGCTATTGGGCCTCACGAGTCTTAGGCCCATCATCTAAGGCCCGTGACAGCGCTGGGCTCTACACATAGGTGGCCCATACTCTTGATCAAATAGAAATCGTATATATATGGATAGCTAAATCCTGAACAATGGTTAATATAATGTAGGCCCATATTTATTCTATCATGACAGCCAATAATTGGCTCATAAGCTGATGAGTTGGTTCTCCTTCAAGCTTTCTACAGTATACTTTAGGCACCTCCAGCGCAGTGAAGTGAATACCCAAGCTTTTTGGATTTCTCCTGGGACACCTGGAAGGCTGGCACATAAGGTTTGTCATCTGCACACCTGCCATGAGTGACAAACACATGTGGGTTCATCTCAAAACTCAATAAGAACAAAGAAATAGCTGAGCCAGTCTTTTGATTATAAATTAAGAATGGAGAAAAACTGTTATGTCAATCTTAAGAAGCTCAACCAGTATTTTTTTTTTATAGACAACAAGAACATGCAGTAAAGAGTGCCAAAAGAGGAGGGGGCACACCCTACAAATACCGAGAGAAGCTCAACCAGTATCCATGAAAGGTTTAAATAGCTCAGCCACAAATTTCGAATATGTGCATCCTCTTTGTTCTCTTTATTCTCTTCCCACAAAGATATTCCTTCGATTTTGTGAAACAGTCCTAGTTTTCTTTATGCCATTCTACTGTTGTTCCTATGAGAGGTAGTTTGGGCACACTTCAACAAATTTGTAAAATTTTAATGTTTCAAAACCTTGTTCATATCATTAATCTGATGTTCAAACTTAGGCTCATGGATTAAAAAAAAAAGAAAGAAAAACCTTCATTTGTTGTCCAAAGCAATTGAGTCAAAATAGGTGCATGGTGATATTTCTTTTATTGTTTCACACAAATTAAGAATATCCTAATCGTATGTTATTCTACGGTCATTTACATGCTATCATAATTTTGGAGTTTATTTAGGATTTGATTTTTGAAGAATTAGAAACATTGCTCAATGTTTTTAAAATAATTATCTTTGAAAATTTTGAAATGATAAACGCCTAATAAGTTTTTTTTTTCTTTTTTTTTTCCTATCATTAAAAATATTACCATTTTTGGTAGCACTCATTTAATGAAGTAACAAGTTTAAGTTTACATGGTTTGCTTATATCAGCTGTGAGCTTTGTTGGTGAAGTCACACCCAGTGTCCTTGGATGATCGGAATATGCTTCCTTATATCGACTTCTGTGGCAACATGTCCAGTGGAATAATGGGGTTGATGCTAAGGACACAAGCCTTTTGTTTCCTGTGTCTTTTAATTATTAATATGAAGCAATTTTCGGTTTTGTGTCTTACTGCAGTATATAAATTTTGTTCAACATATTTTACCACCTCCATCAACTGATTCCATTCTTGGACCCTCATAATCCACTTGGACTAATTCCCTCTTCCTAAGTGTGATTGAGTTTCACCTTATTCTAACACAAATAGGAAACTTGAACTGGGAAACCTATAGGTGATATAGATAAAAGCCCCAAAACCCAGCAAATCATAGGTGAAATGAGGTTCATAACAATAAAATTAGCAGGAAAGCACCATTAGTTTATGATGTAGTTGCAAGTCTAGCAGTAAATACCATGAGTCAGAAACTGACAAAGTTCTTCTCCTTCAAGCTTTCAACTGTATCCTTCAGACTCACCTCTAGAGGAGTGAAGTGAATGACTAAACTCTTTGCTTTCTCTTGGGATACCCGGGAGGATGGTGCATAAGGTTTGTCATCTGCGCATCTGCAACCAATCAAACACATGTGGATCCCATCTAAGAATTTTTTGCATGATACCAAGGCATAAATATTTAAGGGAAAACAAGATGGCAGATACTCTTCAATGTATCCAATGGAACAATAAGAAGTAATATCGTGTTGATCTCACTTGCTTCTAATGATGGCACTAACGAGCATTAGCAATAACAAATAGAAACTTACCTTTCAGGTAGAGGTAATCCAGGGTAGAGCTTGCGCAAAATCTTCAGTATCTCAGAATTGTGTAAATCCCTCTCTACTAAGCAGTATCTTCCACTAGCTTCTGGGATCTCATATGCTTGAATGTGTGCATTGGCAACATCTCTAACATTAACCCACCAGGATGATATATTGGGAAATGTTTGAGCTCCTGCAACAAACAAATTTCAAATGCTTGCATTTGAAGAATTCAGTATCTCGATATAAAGTCTGCAATGTGCTTGTGGATATTTTGATGTTTTGTCATTCATTTTCTTGGATATTTTCAAGTGATTAAACTAATCACATTGGTTATGCAGTTTATGAGGTTCAAAACTTGCTCTGCACTTAGATTAAGTGGGTTGTAAGAGAGGACCAATCACCCATCCTGGATTTATCGTGACCATGTCCCATTCTCCTTTGAAAGCACATACCATTGCTATCAAAAACTCAAATAATGACATTTGGTTAGAAATGGTTTCAGTACTACTACTTCTAGTACTACTACCAGTGCAAAAACCGGTAAAATATTTCATAAAACATGCAAAAAAGATGGTATGTGATAAGAAATAAGCTCAGATGCAAACCTTTGATTCCTTGCATAAAACTGGATCTGAAAGCCAACTCTCATCAATTAGCACCTCAGGAGTCAGAGGTTCTCCAGTGAATAAAACTGAAGCCAAAGACGATGTTACAACCACTCTTTTGACGGACGGAACTTTTGAACAGGACCTTAGGACATTGATGGTTCCCTTCAATGCAGGGTCAATCAATTATGCCTGAACACGAAAAAATGAAAAGAGAAATAAAAGTTAGCTCAATGTAAGTATAGAAATGGAAGTGGTGTAGGTTGAACCTGGGGGTTAATGGCTTCCAATGCAACAGGGGATGCAGTATGAAAAACACCATCACATCCATCAACTACAGAATCAAAAGACCCTTCTTCCAATAAGTCTGCTTTGAATAAATGAAGCCTTTCCTGAGCTCCATCGAGTGAAAGCAAGTGCTGTGTCTTCTTTGGATCATCTGTGGCATATATACATATAAATGTAAGCACAACCAGTGAGTTAAATGGAAGCATATATAAGTGAAAATGCCCTCGGAGGTTGAGATAGAGAACTGACTTGGGTCTCGAACGGTTGCTTTGACAGTGTAATGGTGTTGGAGCAGGAGCTTCACCAGCCATGAAGCTAAAAACCCAGAAGCTCCGGTCACGGACACCACCTTTCCTTCTCTACTCATCTCCCTTGACGTCTTACGAAACCTTCAAATCTATGTTATCCACTCGTACACTTGGTGTATATAGAGATAACATACAGAGAGAGTGACATGTACTATTCGAATGCGTGTGCGAATTAAAATGCAGGCGTGTGAGAATGAGTCAGCGTTTGGACCTCCTTGGTCACTGTCAGCTTCCCTCATCCCCTTGCTTTTACTCTCGGTTTTCATTCCACAAAGATGTCCATTTTCCTTTGACTTTACATTTTTTTGTTTTTTTGGATCATCTGCTTTTCACCATGCAAGGATGGAAAGTATACTTGCACCCAGATTTATTTTTTTTAAACCCCATAATTGTTGCATTTTTTAAAAAACACCCACATATGAACAAAAAAATACGTCTTAAGGGTAAGGTTTGGTTGATAATTTTGTTTCTAAGTTTGCGGTTTGAAAACTACTTCACTACCATCGAGTCTTATATCAACATCATTCAAGTTTAAGGCACAAAATTTGAAACTTAAGTAAACAAGTTGATGCTTAGAGATTTTAGAATTTTGTCCTACTATTCTGAATAGGAATTTGGTAATTGGTAAATTTCCAGTTACAATACGAATGTTTGTATCGTTTCCACTTTGAACCTTTCAGCTTGAGGTATGAAATGATCATAATGCCCTTGGAGTGAATTTGGGGTGTGGTAGGTTCACTACAATATATAAGAAATCACCAAGAGGGTGCACAACCCTGAGTCTATTAAAGAGATGGTTACATGCCCAGGAAACATCTCTTTCCCAGGGACAAATTTGTATGTATCTTTGGAGTTGTTATTGATTGGAATGATTCAAAAGTAGCAACTGGCCTTTGGGATTCTTCCATATTTCTAAATGCCCCATTTTCATGTCTTTCCAAGAAGCTAGCTTCCTACAATCCTAATGAAGGCGGAGATTTTGAGTTGCCCGAATCTGGAGTTCAAACTAAATGAATATTGTAAAGTGAAAAAGCAAAACATCACTTCTTGTGAATACTGGTATGTTGTTTGTTAGAGTTTGATAACTCAAATTCTATTTAGTCTTACCCAAAAAGCTCGTGATGCGACATATGTGGTGAAGAAAAATTTGTGAGATTTTTGGAGAGTCTGTCGTGGTAGCGGAGGGATCGGGCCAATAGAATTTAGGGTTATGATGTTTATTACTCTCCCCCCCCCCCCCCCCCCCCACACACACACACACACATATATTTGCAATTATGTATAAGATTAGGGCCAACATCAAACAAGATGATTAACTATGTAAAGGAAAAAAAAAAAGAAAAAAGAAAAAAGAAAAAGCTTTGAATTTTCTCATGGATTCTGAATAATTCATAAGAGCAACTCATCCATGGAATTCTTGTATGTTTTTAACTGTCTCCTCCTATATTTCGAACAGGCCTGCTTCCTCCCATGCTCTAAATTGTGGATCATGAGTTGCCAAAATTTGTGGTTTATGCTAAATGAGGTTTGTTTGATTCGAAAAACCAAGTGCACATCCTTTAATCTCCACCTTTTCACATCAATTTCTGAGAGGTTATCACCTGCCATAATTAAATACCTCCATATTTATGATTGTGAAAAACAAGTTCAGTTGTCGGAAGTCAAGAAGATGTGCAATAATGCATTTTGAATATCTTAATATACTGTAATACCCAAGCCTCCAAAAATCTCTAAGGCTCCTTTGCATGACTAGAGGGAATTCAGATACTACCTACCTCTCTAACATCACATTAGTTCTATACAAACCTCTTCTAGCATCTCAAATAAACAAAGAAAAGCAAGACTCTATCCCTTGACTCAGAGAAAGATAGAAGCAGTGGAGATATTTCAAGCTTCCTTTTAACTAGGAGGAATCCAAGACAGCAATACATTAAATTATGTGTTTTGACAAGGGGATAGAGAGATGGGAGAACCCAAGATGCTACTTTTTGATGTGGAGTGAAGAAGAAATGGAGAAACCATAGACTGTTTGGCTTGACTAAGAGAGAAAGAAGCAAAAGAATAGAGAGTATAATGAAAGAAAATGGTCTTAACTCTCAATTTCTCTTATTCTTTTATTGAAAAGGGTTGTTTCATTTGACGATGAAGAAAGGACAAAACCCCTTACACTTTGTTGCAATGTAGAGTAGAAGAATCTTTGTAACATATCTCTGTGGTGGGTGGGGGTTTGGGGGTTAATTAGTGATTTTGTTAAAATTTTCTAATGCTAAAGCTGTAAATACGTTTGAATTATTCCACTAGTTAAACAGAAATCAAGTACCTGGCTTCCATGTTTAGAATTAGTTTCTTCTTCAATTTATTGGAAATAAACTAGGTTCCTACTGAAAAATAGTAAGGAAAGCACTTATTCCTCAAATTATTATTTTTCTTTATTGGATGCTAAGTTGGACTCAATTTTTTGTGGGTACCTGAAAGTAGATACATGAAAGTTCTGTTGTTGACAAAAGTTTCAAAATGACTATTTCTTTCAGGAAAGGACACACAATTGTGACTGTAGCCATGGTCAACACGAGAGCATTGAACAACTTGACAACATGGGTGGTGGTAGATCAAGAACATCACTTTCTATATTCATTATAATCTCGTGAATGAGCCCCAACATGAACTTGACACCTTACGTGAGATTTCGGCCATAGTATCTAGTTGTTCTAAAGAAATGGAGATGGATTAGATAGGTATAATTTTGAATCTCTTGCACTAGATGTCCTTGTAAGGTTAGCCATAAATCAGCTTGACAATTCCAGATGTCTGACACGATTAAAAATCAAGAGGAGCAACAATTGTATATTGTCTCTTCATACACCAAAACCTATTTCTCCATGAGAATAAATAAGAGATGACTAATCATGGTAGGTATTGCAATTCCAGGCAATAGAGTAAGAGTTGAAGAAAGAACATACATGTTTCTGAGATAAGTGATGTAGTTCTTGTCCACCTAAATACAAGCTATTCAAATGCTGTAGTTTTTGAAATTGCGTTGCTATGGTAGAAGAAGGATAGCTATACTGATTCAGTATACTCTAAAGACACCCTCAGTATAATATTGACGATCTCACAAATATCCATTTTCATTGAATTTCTATTTATTGATCTCATATTTTACGAAATCAATCGTCCTTTGATTGTACAAGAATATGTAGAGCTTGGCATGTCTGGAAGCACATTCCTCTCCTTTGATATGAAGAAAGTCCTCGTGCTACTGACTAGGACCGTCGATCGGATTTGTCATCTGATCTTGGATACTTTCATCGCTTTTTGAAGAAGAAGAGAGGGTGGTCGTAGATCTTAAGAGTTGCCCTTTCTTTGGAGAGGTTGATGGTTGAGGGTTCTCCGATGGCGGCGGAGCTTCGCGATTTTCCTTCATGGGTTCCCATTCAGGAAGAGTCTCATAGAATCTATCACATTACATGTTTTGTAGCCCTGTCGCTAGCTTCCACCCAGAAAAAAAATAGGAGCGCCTAGCGCTAAAGGTTGCTTTACTAAATAATAGAAGGCGCATTAGCGTTTTAGTTTGAAATAAGGGGCGGAGCTTGAAGAAGCGAAGCGAGCCTAGAGTAGCAGCCTATTACGTTTTTTCAGGCCCCTTTACTTTTAATATAAAGTAAAGCGCTAGCGCCCCTATAGAGTAAGGCAAGGCTCTTCCGCTATCAATGAAACCTAAAGAAAGACAAAAAACCCAGTGCGTTTCGTATAGATCGAGACTTATAGCTTGATTCTTTACTCATTCCATACTGGGAAGAATTGCAGGAAATCGTTCGATAACTATTTCTCAATGATATCCGACGATCAAGACAATTCCCGTGAAACTCTTTCATTTTATAGAACTTATTCTGACGAAGCAAATAGCATTTCCTATTTCTTTGTCCCCTGGACTGGACCTATTTAAATTCTTAATTATCCGTCGCTACGCTGTTCCCAAGGACTAGCAGAATCGAAATAGCAAAATTCTTGGGTCATCTCAATGGGTTCAGAAACCACACGTTTCTCTAGATCATCATAGCGTACTTCCACATATCCACTCAGAGGAAGGTTTTTTCGTAATGGATGACCCTCGAAACCATAATATGTTGATATACAACATAGATCCGGATGATTGATGGAAGAAACACCAAACATATCCCAAACTTCTCGCTCCCATCGGCTGGCTGATGGAAATGGACTTACTACTAGAGATATTCGTGTTACTTTGTCTATACAGGTTTGTACACGAATGCGTGAGTTATACCGAGTACTCAGTAAATTATAGACCACTTCAAATCTTCGTTTTCGAGAGGGATCATCAACTCTGCAAATATCGATCAAAACTTGAACCCTTGTATAGGTATGTAATTTAAGAAAGCACAACAATTGAAATGGGTAGTCCGTATTATTAACAATATTAGATACTGGGTCATTCATAGCATTACTATACCTTCACTTTTCATTGTGGGTTGGTTATTCGTCAGCACGGGTTTAGCTTACGATGTGTTTGGAAGTCCTCAACCAGACAAGTATTTTATAGACAGCCAACAAGGAATTCCATTAATAACCTGTCGTTTTGGTCATTTGGAACAATTCAATGAATTTAGTAGATCTTTTTAGGAGGCCCCAATGACCATAGATCAAACCTATCCAATTTTTATAGTGCGATGATTGGTTGTTCACGGACTAGTTGTACCTACCGTTTCTTTTTTAGGGTCAATATCAATAATGCAGTTCATCAAACGATAAACCTAATCCAAATTATAGAGCTACGACACAATCAAACCTGAACGAACAAAATGTTGAATTGAATCGTACCGGTCTTTACTGGGGGTTATTACTCATTTTTGTACTTGTTTTATTTTCCAATTATTTTTTCAATTAAGAATTAAGAGAACGAAAGAGACTAATAAAATAAATAATAATAGTAAGAATTCTCTTATCTTATTCAAAAGGATCTCATCTCATAATTATCCATGACTATTTATGACTTTAGCATGACCACTTGATGAAATGTGGAGGAAAGTGGGGTAAATGGCCGATACTACTAGAAGGATTCCTCTTTGGCTAATAGGTATTGTAACTGGTATTCTTGTGATTGGTTTAATAGGATTTTTCTTTTATGGTTCCCTGTAGTAATTGGATGAATTGAGTTGTCGACATGAAAGCGTAAGAACTCAATGGGACCCACCCCCTCTTTGGCTCTAATTTGAGAGGGAAGGTCCCGTTGAGTTCTTAATAATCATAAGATTTTATTCGTATAAATGCCAGACAAAAAAAATCTTCTTTTACGATGTTTAAAAAAACTCCATTTCATTTTTTTTTTCTGATGATGTTTTTGAAAAACAAACTTGATTGATTGATTCAGAACATCTGCTCCTCGATAGTATCTATCGATCCTTTCAAAGTTAGAAGAAAGAAGGAATCACTCGATTTTCTGGATGACACAGTATAATATATATATTTCCCTAGATCAGATATCATATATATATATATATATTTTTCCCTATATTAGATATCATGCAAATCCTTTCTATACTAATAGATTCTTACTCTATTTATTTTAGTATCTAATCAAAGTTGAAAATTTTTTTTATAACTTCATTGAAGAAGTTCTATTTGTTCAATAAATTTCCCTCTCTTTTTTTTTTTGTTTGTCCACTACTTCTTATACGTAATAAATCTAAAATTATGATAAACCTAGAAAAAAATCTAAACTAAGAATAGGAATTTTTGACGAAGGTGTCGAGGATCATTATTATTTCGACACAAGAAAGGGATGTGGAAAATTCCTTTCTTGTGTGGAAGACTAGGAAGACGAATAACCCTTCCTAGAATCATTTGTTTCCCTCATTTCATTTATCGTTTGCTCTATATTCTACGCTTACTTATGTCTAGTATCTAGTCGAATTGGATTCTATTATTCTAATAGAAAACTATTAATGCATTCTATGACATTGACATTTAAATCTGGCAATAGTGACACAGTCACACCACTCCAATTTAGATTGAAAAAAACAAAGAAGAGAAGGGGTAAATTCAAATAATCTTCTTCACAATATGCATATTATGTATAGGAATGCAGTACAATTAATTCCTTAAAAGGAAATGACCAACTATTCAAGTTGCTCTTCTTCTGCTACCAATGGGCCTAGCCATTTGAGAGACATGGAGATAGACTAGGTATGGGTGACTCTGAAACACTCTACTACAATAATAAAAAGGTTCTTAATTATGGTAGGTAATGCAAATCCAGGCAACAGACATGTTCTAATACAAGTGTTGTGGTTCTTGTCCATCTAGTACATATGGATTGAAGAAAGCTGGCCAGGATGATGACATTTACAAAAGAATTATGGGAATGTGTTGATGACTTGAACCATTCCATTTAGAAACCTAAAAGAATTTCAGAGATTTGTTGATGCCAAAGTCCCACAACAATAAAGTTCGGGCCTTCTTGACATGGATGACAACCCTGTCTCTTGGAAGTAGAATCTTGGTCTGCTGATTAGTAGTTTGTTAGGTGTATTTTTGTATATTTATGCCACCTGAATACCATCAATTCAAGTCCACAAGGTGCCAATACATTTTGTTGCTCTTCTTTGGCTGCTTTTCTTTTTCTATTACCAGGGAACAAGTTTTTGATCTTCACAATGTCTAAATCATGAAGGGAAATGAGACTATGTTGCAGTCTGTTTTCCTGCCACGATAATAGGATTCCTTATAAGACTATGAAACTGCAATGACTCATTAATTGGCTTCCAATATTCTTCAAGCATATGCAAGAGAACCAGCCTGAGGGTAGGAGGGCTAACAAACCCCTGTTTTTGGTTGGCAAAATCTCATTAACTGGATTCCTAAAAAACAAATTAAAAACAAGTAAACACTTCTCAGAAGTTAAATTCCAAATCCAAATCCAAATGAGGAAGATGTAGACACATAAGAGTGTTTACAGATCACCATTGAATGATATGTAAATTTTCTTTATTTCAATTTGCAAGGGTTTATACTCTATGAATCGGGAATAGTAATTTGACTGGAAATGAACTAGTTTAGTACTTGTACTTTGACATGTTCATTCAAAGCAACTGTAGTTAATAAAACAATTGAGCATGAACTAGAGTTGAAGATAGAATCCTAAAAGTAAATGACACAAATTTCTTAGTGCCTTCTTCTGGTACATGGTATTCATGAAATGAATGTTAGCGTAGTATTTATGAATCATGTTTTCAAAACAATTGAGCTCTTATAGATCTTGCATAACTTGAAATCAAAGGGAATCTCATATCGTTTTGGCAAAACTTGTTTTGTCACAATGATAAAAGAGGTGTTTAATTATGGCAGGTAATGCAACTTGAGGCAATAGGGTGTGAGACAGTGAGAGGTGAAGATAAAGCAACATACATTTCTTGTCCATGGGTGGATTCCCATCTAGTATATATGGACTGCAATTTTTAGCAACATTGAAGAAAGTTGGCCTATCATTAAGATACCAAGATCACATTTAGAATTCTTAAAGAATTCTATGAATGTGTTGATGTCTTGCATCAGTCCATTTAGAAATCTGAGTCCTAGAAAGGTGTTGATGCCGAAGTCCCAAAATTTTGAGACTGTATTACAGTCTATTATCCTACCATAATAACAAGATTTCTTTATAATGAATGGTCATTGATAATTTCACATCTGCTAATGCTAATGTAAGCCACTTTGGGAAAACAATTGATCATTGGATTATTACCAATCTCTAAGGAATTGGAAAAGGCCAGATGGTCAAGCTCCAAAATTCTTGACAACATTCCCAGTTCACCAACGACAGTATCGTAAATGAAAGAGAAGACATGAAGTCTGAAACATTCAAAATGAAAAGCATATGTTTTGATTCTTTAGCGAGAAAAATAACATAATAGATCTTATTTTTATGTGTATCAAGTTTCACAATATGCCATTGCATGACTCCTTAATTGGCTTCTAATATTTAAATAATTCAAAGACACCAAGAAGTTTAATTCCAATATAAAAGACTGTCAAAGAAGAGGGTTATAAATTTGCTTGAAATTTATGCAAGAGAACTAGTCTCTGATTATAGGAGAGTTAACAAACCTCTAGTTTTTTGTAAGCAAAATCTCATTAACCGGATTCCTGAAAAATGTATGAAAAATAAGTAAATGCTCATTGGAGTTAAATTCCAAATCCAAAGTCAATAGAATGTTGTTCATTGTAGAACTACACACAATTATACTAAACCTTATAATGCAAGAACACAAAGTTGTCCTGAAACACATTTCCCATCTTATCATGTTCAATTTATGGCCTTCCTGCATAACTGAATTTTATATTTGAAAGGTAAATCAGGTGTTTTTTTTTTATGTGAATAACAAAAAAGTAAATGCCATAAAAGACAAACCGTATAAGAAGAAGCTATAAACATATAAAAGTGCTTACTAATTACTGTTGAATGATATGTAAATTGTCTTTTTTTCAATCTGCAAGAGTTTATACTTTGTGAATCACAATATACTACTAAAGAAAAATGCCTCATTTCCTCATTGAAAAAAAATGTAGTGAAAAACATGTAAGTTGCCAATAGATATGGACTATTTTAAAAATAAAGCATTTCGAGTTACATAAGGTTTATACAAGTTATAACTGACTTGAAAAAATCCGTAGGTTTGATAAAGGTCATTTTTAATGAATCCTAACAATGGTTAGAAAGACGTCCAAAAGGAGGAGAGTTGGATCAGCATTGCGCATCCACCTAAAATGAGTAATATGAAATGCATCAATATAAATGGATATGAAAAAAAAATAGTAGTGCTCATAAAAATCTTTTCTGCAAAATAATGCAAAAAGACAAGCAATTCATCTGTGTAAAACAACTACAAGCAGTTGTTTCTGGTTACGATATTCATGAGTGAAACAATCTTTGTTTTATTTTTTATTTTTTAATTTTAAGTAGATTCATAGCCTTCATCAATTCCTTGCATATTCCTAATAATATAAAGCTTACTTGTTTTCCCATATTGCATATTGTATGATAGAAGTGAAAGTATTAAAGATTGTTAATTGAACGAAATAATTTATTTGCAGTTGGATATTGAAGATAAGATTACAACATGATCTCATGTCCTTAGTAATTTGTAGATTGGGGGTTTTCGCAAGGCTTTGCCTCTAATACCATTAAAGAAAAAGAGTTGCCAAGTAATTTGTACTAACCTTAGTACCTTGTATCTCCAGTTTCATAAAGAGTTGATAATTGAATTGGTGCTTAACATGTGGTCTTTGTCCCAAGATAGGTGCGTAATCCATGCCAAGTAGATGCTCTATTCAAATTATAAGGCTTTGGATTCCTTAATTATTGGAATGATCTTTGGAATTCTTGCCCATTTGCTAAATGTCACGTCACATATTTCCAACAGGGCAGCTTCCTTGTGCTCTAAACTGTGGAGATCACGAGTTACTAAAATTTGTGGTCTGCGTTAGAGAAGGATTGTTCGATGTTCTCGCTACTAGCTACATCTTTTTCCCTTGCAACTACATATCTTTCAATCCCCTTTGGTGAAAAAAGAATAAAGAGCATAAACAAGTTGTCCCATGATGACTCACACTCCTAAGGTTTTAGTTGATGATGTATCTTCCTGAGATTGAAGAGTGAGAAATGTCAAAGACATCCCTTATCTAAGTGAGGCCTTCAAAGACTTCTCACTCTCAAACAACTCATGATTGATGGTATACTTTAAGATGTGTTTCTTCTCAGATGGTGCCCTTTCTTCCAATGTATCTCACATATATTTTAATGTAAAGATTCCAGAATCCATGACTTCCCTACATCACCAAGACTTCACCTAAGCTCTAGTGGTATTTGGCAACTAAAGGAGAACCCTGCCATGGTTTCAAAGCTATACATCATTTCTAAATCCAATGATGAGACATCAGTTCAAGATTGCCCACAGGTCATATTTGTAAATAGATGGAGAGATTCATCTTTGATCCATAATAGTTTGGATTCCAAAAATGGAAGTAGGTGGAGTTCACCCTATTCTATCCATATATTCAATAAGTTTCATCTATTCCCAACACATAATTCTTACATTTTATTTTCTTTTTATGAGTATAAATTGTCATACTGTTAAAATTTTCTACAAGTTGAGCTACTAGAGAATCCCTGCACTGAACTTTTTTATTGAAAACTTGACTAGGGGGCAACTTCTGACAACAATTACAAGATTTAAGGCTTCATATTTTCTATTCAAAGTTTGTTTCCCTTGTTGGTCCCTTCCACAGTCCCATGTAAGCATCCATGTTTTCTCTCTCCCAATTTAGATTTTCACACAATAGTTTAACTAAATTAGCAAGATGTTCTATTTGGTGTATTATTGTAGGATTCTTTTTGTGATAGGTTGTCTAACTTCCTATTCACCGTGTTTCCTACTATGTTCAATTAAAGTGACATGCAATTGGATATCTGGAATTTATATGTTGTAATGAATGAGAAGCTACCAAGAGGGTGCACAACTTCAAGCCTTTTAAAGAGCTAATAATTGATGGTTGTATGCCCCAAGACACGTCTCTTTTCTAGGGACAGATTTTTCATCCAATGTAAGAAGGCTAATAATTCAAAATTGTGTATAAGGGCTTTACGGTTGTTACTGATTGGAATGATTCACAATTCAAGCAATAACAAGTCTCTAGAATTTTTTCAAATTTCTAAATGGCCTCTCATGTATTTCCAAGAGGCCAACTTCCTACAATATTCCTAATCAAAGTGGAGATATCCTAAGTTGCCAAAATTGGGGTGTAAAGTGGATGAATGTTATCAAATGCAAAAGAAGAATACCACTTCTTTTGAATAATGGTATGCTGCTTGTCTCTATCTCTCATATTATTGTCAAGAGATGTCTTACCTGATGCTTAAACACCTTGGTATTTATGAATATGGAAAACATGTTTTGTTTTTATGTCATGTTCCACTCCCAATGCTTCCATTTGTTTGTGAACTAGTTGTGGTGGCTGCCTACTTGGTCTTTCTCAATTCCTTGTTTATTGGCAATATTCCAAAGCTTAATTCTCTTCCCAAATCACATGCTAGAGTACAAGTGATAGAATTAGACATTGTTTGTTGCAAGGAAATCATTAGTTTGTGTCGAGGAGATTGGAGATCGAATAACAACATAATCTAATTTCCCTTTGTGATTTGAAGATTAAGGGTTTCAAAAGCATTTTCTCCAGTATCAGTGGAGGAAGACAAGCTGCCATAGAAACAACTAACAGGTTTGATTGAGTTGGTATCCAGGTCTCTTAAATAACTCGCAATTGAGTTAGTGCTCAAGACAGTTTACTTCCCCAAGATAGTTCTATTATTGTACAATTTAAAATTATAGCACTTTGATTCCTTACTGATTGGAATGCATGATAGCACAGCATGTCTCTGGAATTCTAGCATTTTTCTAATTGTGTTATGTTTGTTGAATAGGCTAGCTTTCTCCAGTGCTCTAAAATGTGGAGATTACAAGTTGCTAAAATTTGTGCGTCGATCTATATATATTAGATGAAGATTGGGAGATTCACAAGAACAACTACACATCCCTTGAATCATGTATGTTTCTCAGTCTCCATATCATGGAGACATTTTCTAAGCTCCATTTGTAGTTGGCAAGTGAAACTATATATGAGAGATAGAACTCCTAAATCCAATGATGAGAGATGACCCAAAGATAGCCCACATCTCCTATGTGAAAATAGATGGCGAGATTCATCTTTGATCTATAATGGATCATAACAATAGCAGAAGCAAGGAGAGTTCACCATATTCTAGTTTCATACCATTGAAATTTCCTTCAAGTGGAGTTACTTGGTGAATTTTTCAGTTACCTTTATTGTTAAAAAACTTCACTATAGAGTAGCTTTTGACAGTTGTTACAAGCTTTATGACTTTACATTTACTATTAAATGTTTGTTCCTCATGTTGATCCCTTCCACAGTCCCATGTAAACATCAGTATTTGTATCTCTCCCAATTCAATTTTCATGCAACTTTATCCTTTAACCAGATGAGTTCATTTATGCTAATAAGATTTTCTTTTTGGTGTATTCCTACAGGATTCTTTCTACGATGGGTTGTTTAACTTCACTTTCAACATAGCTTCTAGTTCATCAAGTGTATTGAAATTGACAATTGGATATCTACAAATCATATGGTGCAATATATAAGAAACCACCAAGAGGGTGTAGAACCCTAAGTCTATTAAGAGAGATGGTTGCATGCCCAAGTGATTACTACTCAAAACATGTTATTTTGTAGCTTGTAATTAGCTCTTTTAAACACCCTTGAGTAGTAATTATTACCTTTTAACTCAATTGGCATGTTAAGGACCCTTGCAATCGTTTCTAATCAAATTGTGTTAAGTTTTGGTGTTTTTGATAGCTTTTAGCTACACCAAAGCAATCCAAGAATGAGGGAGAGCTGTATATAGTTCATGGAAAAGATTTTGGAAGCTCAAATTCATGAAGGAACCAAGCTTTGGAGCCTCATAGTCCTTTGCCTTAGTCGTTCAAAGTATGCAAGGAAAAAGCAATGGAGGGAGGAAAACAGAGGACAACAGCTTTAGTATTCCTTCGCACTTTTGGAGCACTTCCCGAAGTCCATTTTCTACATGCTATATACCATTTCAAAGCTCAGGAAGTCAAGAATCCAACGCTTTAAACTGTGTATGATTTGGAGCTAAAATGAGGAAGATATGGCCTTCGGAAGACAATTGCATCAAGCTAAGGGACAATTTCGCACCTTGCGAAATTGGAACTCCAACGTGCGAAATTTAAAGTGGATGGCAGCTGTGTAGTCACGGTGAAGCCCAGCATGCGAAGTTGATTTTGCAACTTGTGAACTTGGATCTCAACATGCGAAAGTGGATTCTAAGTTGCGAAATCAACTTGCGAAATTTTCGCAAATCACCATGCAACGTGCGAATCTGGGATATTTGTGCCGACTCTTTTTTCTTCTGATATTTTTGTGTCTAAATTTCCATTTTCCCCTTGTATTCAGCCACTCATGTAATTCCTTAGCTAGGAAGTATCCAAGGAAGGGTAAATTACCTTCCTATATAAACTCTCTTTTAAACATTGAAAGGGGGACTCTCGGGGAGCTTTCTCCAGGAGACCAACTTATGTAAATTTTACACTTAGTGAAATACAGAGATCTCTTTTGCTTTCTTTTTCTCTCTACTATTTTCTTTTTCTTGGAAGCCAAACAGCCTCTGAGGATGTTTTCCCAGAGGATGAGAGGCTAAACTTTTGGTTTCTTGGAGTGAAGAAAGTTAGGTGAAAAGTCCAAATGCTAAAGTGGAAAACTCTCGTGCATTAAATACAGGTAGTTGGAGTTCATAAATGGCTTTTAAATCTAAAGTTTTGCTTTAAATCCCTTAGAATCACTTTGAATGGCCAATACATGGTAAGCTTAAGGTCTCTATGGATACTTATTGCTAGATCCACATTCGTCCATTAGTTATCATGTACGAGCCATTGGAAAGTGGCTCAAGGTGAAGACCCATAGTGTCTAAAGCCATTAATGGAACTTGACTACCACTTCTATTGACCTTTTATGGATTAAATCTTCATTGTTAAACCTATACCGATTCGGGAAACAACCATCCTTTATGTTGTTGTCCCCAATGCGAGAAGAAAAATCCGAAATTTCCCACTTTGCATTTTGAACTTGATCCTAGCAACCTCTAGCTCCAGGAGACTTTCTTTCTTTCATTTCTACCTAGTTCTATATTAGTTTAGTTCCAAGCACCACTTTCAAAACAAATTTTATTTTCTTTTAAACTTTAAGTTATGACAAAGGAAATCATCAGACTCAATTTCTAATCTATAGTCTATCACTGGTAGAGTGAAAACCCATCCCTGAGTTCGACCCTAGAGCTGCTATACTATAGTAGCTTTGCTACGCCAGTATAAGGTCATAGGATTTATAAATATTTTTTATTAAAATACTCAACTGGGCATGAATCACCAAGAAACATCGAGTTCTTTCCCAGGGATAGATTTGTATATATATCTTTAGAGTTGTTAGTGATTGGAATGATTCAAAAGTAGCAATAGGTCACTGGGATTCTTTCTGATTTCTAAATGGCCCATTTCCACGTCTTTCCAAGAAGCTAACTTTTTGCAATCCTAATGAAGGTGGAGATTCTAAGTTGCCCAAATCTAGAGTTCAGACTAAATGCATGTTGCCAACTGTAAATGTAGAACATCACTTCTCTTGAATACCGGTATGTTGCTTGTCTCTTATCTCTCACATAATTGTCAAGAGATGCCTTACTTGATGCTTAAACATCTTGGTGTTAATGATCATGGAAAATAGATTTCAGGGGGTAGAGAAGGGGATAATGCACGACAACACATTTCTTATACATATTGCAATGATGCTCTACCATAATGATCAAAAGAAATAGAGTAGCCAAAACTAAGCAATGATACAAGGAGGAAGGAGAGGGAAAGGAGAGGAAGTAACCCAATGCAAAGATGCATCAAATTGTTGTGTCTTGACAAGGGGATGAAGATATGGAGAACACAAGATGCTACTTTTTGGTAACATAAGGAAGTCATGAAGATAAATTGTTTGGCTTGACCAAGAGAGGAAGAAACTGAGAAAAAAGAATCCAAGGTTCATCAGATGATACTGGTACGACATTACACCCATGTAAATTTAAACTAACTGTCAATGCCACATTGAATAAGGTTCACATGATATGCCCATGAGTGCTACACTTCTGTTATTTCATCAAATTATCATGCCACAAACTATGTGCATCAATATACCATGCTATTACAGTAACCCATAACTGTTTCCCAACTTTACATGATCAAAGAGGAAAATAATCATATCATGATCTGCAAACTTAATTAATACAATTAAATCCAAATAATACAATCATTACAACTCAATAAAGAAAAACATTTTAGAAAAGCATAGTGCACAAACCACCCTCGATCCTTCATAACATCAGAACTTAGTGCACAACCTTTAAGTTACACATATGGTAGACTATTAACTGTAAGCAAAAGCTGAGTGCTACCAAGTCCATCATGTTGTGGAAGAATAATATCAATCTTCATTTCATACATCTCTTCCTCCTTCAGCCATCAACCCATCCATAAATTGAATACTTTATCCTTACCACCAGAGAATACCTTCTCACCACCTGGACTCCAATCAACAGCAAAAACCTTTCCAAAATACGAAAAGAAGGAAAACATTAATTAAACCAAGTACAATGTCAAAAGAAGAATATTAACTAGTACTTAAGAGGAGGAAAAGACCTCATCTTCATAGCCTAGAAGGTCTTGTTTTA